>NW_019396136.1:230909-253381 GCF_000591075.1 Eurytemora carolleeae | reverse complement strand
CCCCCCTCCTATCAAATGTCTAGTTGCGCGCCTAAAAATGTCGTTTTCTCCGCATAGATAGATAAGATTCGCATAAAATTAACGAGCGGATCAAAAAAAGTTCTAATCTGCAGAGTCTCAGTCTTCACTAGACCCTAAACTAAGCCTTCGGTGCGCACTGCTATGATCTGTAGTACACTGACCGAAAAAATAGAAGGTTTAAGTGGAGAGTGCTCTAGTAGAGTGTCAGCTATATATTTAGCTCCCTAAAAATTAAATCGAAATTATTTTTTACAGAAACAGCTAAATCTGGAATAAAAAGCAAAAACAAGCGGGTAAATATTATTTTTATTTTAATTCTTAAATTATTCATTTTATTTTTTAATCATTTCTTGGACTTTAACTATTTTACAAAATAGAAGTTGCTTAAGTACAGATGTTAACAATATTTTAGCAAATTTGTGCGTCAAGTCGAATATAAAATATTTATTTAATTACAGATGCTGTAACTTTTACTTAATCTTTAAAGGAATATGTTCAATTCCCCAAAAAGGGGGGGAGGGTGAATTTCCCCATTTTGGCTTTTGATTCAATATCTAGGTCACAGTTTAAGATTGCACGCAAAAAAAATCAGAGAAAATTTTTAGTAACAAAGTCGGAAGGATCCATGCATTGGTTACTTGGAGGGAGGAGCATGCATGGGAGAAGGCGTAAAATAATATAAAAAATAATATAAAAAAGCGGAAATGCAATGTAAAGGCCAGAAATGAGTTGATGACTTGAAATGCTTCACGTGGAAAAGTTTTTGAATAAAATGTCCTGAAAATATAGGGTAAATTGTTTTTCTCACATTTTGGGTTTTTTGATTCAATATTTGGATCACAATTCAGGCCTGCACATGCACAATTCAGGCCTCCACATGCAAAGAAAAATAGAAATATCTAGTATTAAAGTTAGAAAGCCCCAAACTGGTCTTTTGAATGGGGAATATTTGAGAAAAGAGTGAATATGGTGAAATAAAAGTGTAAAATGCAATGTAAAGGCCAGAAATGAGTATATGCAACAAAAAAAGCTTAGAGAAAAGATCCCCCCCTTTTTTTGAAATGTGGACATTCTCCTTTAGTTTTTTCTTAATTAATTACAGTTTTTTTTTCAGAATTCGGGTAGAAAATAAATTCTGGTTAAAGAAAATATAATTATATAAAACACGAATAAATTATAGTCTTTAGTTTTTTTTTATAGTTATTTGCAATATTATATATATATCATATATATATTTGCATTATTATATATATATATATATTTCAAGTACAACTATGTCTTTCATGCACATAACTACATTACTTCTAAGATTTTGTTTAAAATAAACTATCAGAAAATTGCGAGGTTTTTTTATTTCTTAAATTCCTAATTTAAAAGTTTTTTTTAAATTCTTAAATGCATTTTTAAAACCCTAGCCTTACAATTCTGTGATATCATGAAACGGTTGGTTTACAGTAATTTTAAACTTGCTTCAAGTTCAAATTTTTCATTATTATTTTGATTCTGCTAAGTGAAAATTTTTTGAATTTAAAATATGAAATGTGACAATTTAGTAGTACTATTTACTCAACAAATATATGAAATAAACAAAGTGGTAAAATTATTTATCATCTTTAAAAAAAAAGGATTCTGATACCGTGATATTTTTTCAAATTACAAGTTTACAAAGAGAAGCTGTTTATAACAATCTGTCAGACCCACAAACGTCGGACGGTACAAACCTAACACTTACAAACGTCGAACAGTACAAACGTCGGACCAGCTATGACAAACGTCGGACTATCACAAATGTCGGACTGGGAAAAACGTCGGACAGTACAAACGTCGGACCAGTACAAACGTCAGACCAGTACAAATGTCCGACTAAGGAAAAAAAATTATGTGAATTTTAAGATTTTTTTTAAAAAAAGTTATTTCCTTTTATCGACTGGTATAATAAAAATCTACCCGAAGGAATTGAGTTCTTGCCACAACTCAAATATTCTCATCCCTATATCTTTTCAACCTGGTAATGGTATTAACCTTGATACTTTAAAACTTAAACTGTTTGATCTTATAGATTTCACAGGTTGAACTATTAAAGGTTATATGACATCGGGTTGCAAAAATATCAGAGTTTGTGACAATTGAACTCAACTACTTTTTGGTCTGTTGTTTTATACCCTATATAAGATGAGACTTTATTTAGCTGTCTTTGATTTTCGACACAAAAAGTGAATGATTTTTAATTTATTTCTTATAGCAATGGTATTTTTTTCCAACTCAACCAAAGTCCGACATTTTCCTTATAAATGTACCTGTCCGACGTTTGTACTGGTCCAGTGTTTGTACTGGTCCGACGTTTGCCTTAGTCCGACGTGTGTACCTGCAGTCCGACGTTTGTAAGTCCGACGTTTGTACTGTCCGACCTTTGTAGCGTCCGACGTTTGTGGGTCCGACGTTTGTACTGGTACCGTTTTTGGCAGTTTCTCTTTATATGTATCCATGCTGTTTAAAAGCTTGACAGAGATAAAAAATTGAAATCAAATGGTGTCGTAATTATATTGATATATACGACGACGACTGTGTCTAATTTATTTTTAAATTTTTCATCATCTTATTCTTGGTAAAATGGAAATAATAATAAATGGAAAATATCAACATTTGTTCCCTTTAAATGTTTGTCTAAAAGTTATATATTATTTCCAACTTTAAACAGATAAATCCGCGAATTTTTTTATTGCAGAGTACGAAGTAAAATGTCGACTGGAAAGCCTAGTGGGAACATATTTCTGTGTTATTAACTTATTATCAATTTTTTTTAAATTTTGTACTTTTAGACGTTAAATAGGACCTCTATCTAGCCCGCGTACTTTACCATAATAACATAAATCACGTTGCATTTCTTCGTAATAAATTTCTTGCAATTTTTGCACTTTTTAACTTTCATGCTCTTAATAAAAAATTCCGCAGAACGTTGTATATATTGTACTTTATATTTCGGGGCTGGGGGTATTTCAGTTTTTTAAACCTAATTTAACTTTGCCCTTATAGCATGTGCAGATTGAACTTTAAAAAGTGCATTTTTTAAAATAAGGTTAAGCTTAATATTTTTATTTGATTTATACACTATGTACGTAAACGACGATTAGTTTGTCCGCCAGGTGTCCCTGCTCTCGATGCTCTTAATGATTCCAAGTGGCAGAGACACCTAGCGGAAAAAATCGTTGTTTTAATTGCATTGTATAGAAAACAAATAAAAAATATCATGAAATATAAATTATATACGAATGCGTTGAAAAATAATCGCATGACTATAGGTTTTAATATCTAAATGATTTGTTTGACATTAAATTGATTTGTTTACGATCCGAGTCCTATGTTGCAAATTTCTGAATTTGTATGGACTTTACTTTATTCGGTACAAGAAGTTTTTAACAATTTTCTCCTAAAAGATGCCACAGATAGAAGTAGGATTATAAGCGATCTAAAGCGATTATTTTTCGCCGTAAGCTTGTACCCCCGTTCATTTTTCGCGAACCCTCCCTTTAATACTTTCTGAATTTTGAATTTATTGTCGTCTTTTCACGAAGATTTGTGGACCAGCTTAGATAGATAGATTTATATATATTTGA
The DNA here is from genome assembly GCF_000591075.1 of Eurytemora carolleeae. Taxonomy (NCBI): domain Eukaryota; kingdom Metazoa; phylum Arthropoda; class Copepoda; order Calanoida; family Temoridae; genus Eurytemora; species Eurytemora carolleeae. Next base: position 249,746 of record NW_019396136.1, on the reverse strand, counting down.
CTAAATATTTTAATGAATAACAATTCCAGGTACACAATCTTTACATATATTTTAGACAGGACCTCTCTTACCATTGCTGGTTGTTTTGAATGAGAGGCCCTTTTGCAGCGATAAATACATGTTAAATTAAAATAAACACAAATAAAGCTAAAACAATTTAGAAATAAAGAATAGCAACTGAGTAGATAGAAGGGAAAAAAGTTAGATAAAGGAAAACGTATTGAAGAAAAGAAAGGAAATGAAAAAGAAAGAAACTTAAAGAGGGGGCTGGGGGGGGGGGCGGAAGGTGACAATCTAGCACACAAAGTTTATAATGTTGTATGTTTCGATCTATACAATGAAAATTACTATTTCTATAATATTATTTAGTTATAAAGCCGTTTTTTGTAGATTCATTTAGGTCATTTTGTCACTCAAAATTTGGACTCGATCGGTTCAGCGCTTTTGGCGTTTATTTGGATATAAACAGACAAACATGCCAAAGGAATTGAGTTTTTGCAACAAACTCCGATTTTTAATCCTTTTATCTTTGCAACCCAATATCGTTATAGGCCTTAGATATTTCAAATTATTAATTCTGTTAGATGAAATAACTTCAGTTTAAAATGGTTTACACAATCAGGTTGCAAAGATTAAATTCCTTTATATGTTGATTTAAGTCGATTTTTGTATAACCACCTGAAAGCAAAAATCCTTGCACAGCTTGAAGTTTGGTTGTAAACATATTTATTACTTTTTAAATTGTCTGCTAAATATACTTTATTATATATATGCAAGAGCTTACAGAGAAAGGAGGGCACGATATTTATTGCCTAAGTCAAGAAAAGATAACATACAATTTAAAAAAAAACTTGCGTAGAACTCTCCAATTTAGATTAAGGGAAATGATGTACAATTTAGATTAGAGAGAATTGTAGAATTTAAATTAACGGGAGAATCGTAGAAATAAAATTAAAGTGATAATTGTATAATTTAGATTAAAGGAGAATTGTAGAATTTTGATTAAAGGAGAATTGTAGAATTTAGATTAAAGGGAGAATTGTAAACTTTAGATTAAAGGAGAATTGTAGAATTTAGATTAAGGGGAAAATTGTAGAATTTAGATTAAAGGAGAATTGTAGAATTTAGATTAAAGGAGAATTGTAGAATTTAGATTAAAGGAGAATTGTAGAATTTAGATTAAAGGGAGAATTGTAGAATTTAGATTAAAGGGAGAATTGTAGAATTTAGATTAAAGGGAGAATTGCATAATTTAGATTAAAGGGAGAATTGCATAATTTAGATTAAAGGGAGAATTGTAGAATTTAGATTAAAGGAGAATTGTAGAATTTAGATTAAAGGAGAATTGTAGAATTCAGATTAAAGGGAGAATTGCATAATTTAGATTAAAGGGAGAATGTAGAAATTGAATTTAGATTAAAGGTGAGTTGTAGAATTTAGTTTAAAGGAGAATTGTAGAAATTAGATAATAGGGTGAATTGTAGAAATTGAATTAAAGTTAGAATCGTAGAATGTAGTTTAAAGGAGAATTGCAGAAATTAAAATAAAGTGAGAATTGTAGAAATGAGATAATAGGGAGAATTATAGAAATTAGATAATAGGGAGAATTGTAGAAATTGAATTAAAGTGAGAATTCTAGAATTTAGTTGTATAAGGTTGTAGTTATAATCTTATTTTAATATGAATTGTTGCTTAATGAGATTAGTTTTATAATTAGATAAGTTTATAGAGGAGTACGTGCTAAGTGTACTATGTTTAATGGTCAACTTTTAAGTCAATAAAAGTTGAAAATATAATTTTCTATTTGTATAAACTCTCTTTACATTAAAGAGAGGATAGTTAAAGGAATTGAGTTTTTGTCAAAAACCACAATTTTCTTGTCCCTATATCTCTGCAACCGGATGGTGTAAACCTTTGATATTTCAAACTTATATTATTTGATCTAACAACATTCATAGTTTGAAATATAAAAGGTCTACAACATTTGGTTGGAAAGATATTGCAATAAGAAAATTTGATTTTGTGGCAAAGACTCAATTCCTTGAGAACAAAATATGATTTGTCGGACAAGGACAAACAGTTTTTGAATTTCTAATATGTAACTGAATAAATTTGCTGTTCTCATAGTTATGCGTAAAATTAAAACAAGAGGAGCTACGAGGTCACAAAGCGGCATCAGAAATATCTTATAAATCTGACCTTCTCATTAAGTTAAGTTGACAGTGCTTCCAAATAATAATATTTCATTCCGGGCATTTTTCTAGTTCTTTCTATAGTTTGTCTGATTTCACCAACGAGGTTAAATTGTGTATAGATTGATGATGTACGGTAATCCTTTATTAATTGTACAGGCTATCAACTATACAGAGAGCGTACTGCATATTTGAATATTATAAGTCCATTCGGGCCTTTAACCCGTGACATAATCTTACATTTTTACAGAAATATATAACATTGGACTTCGGCTTGAAGATAAGAATACTCGAGATAGACATCTAAACATACGAGTGTACGTGAAATTACACAATTGGAGGAGTGCAAAGGGGGGAAGATACGGGGGCTGTGCCTCCTCCCATAGAAATGTAAATTTTATTAGAGGGGGGATTTGAAATTATTGATAATTAATTTTCGTTAAGTTATTGATTTAGGAAATGAACAACATCCTCATAGAAAACAGTATTAAATATTTTCGTTACTTTTTCTCGTGAAACTCTAGGTATTAATGTTACAGTTACTGTTCAGGATAAAATCAAATTTCAAATCCAGGATATTATGGTGAAATATAAACGGCTCAGGTTTTTTGACACTCACTTTACAGGATAATCTAAGAGACAAGTCTTAGATGCAAGATAATGGAAAACCTAAGCCCCAAGTTTTCAGAACAAATTTTGTGTCTATCCATTTTTGGTTTGTATGATATAAATAAATATTACGATATTTACACACAAAAACTGAAATTTGTTTTGCGTGATAGTTCCCAGGCAGTCTAATTGAATTTAATCTTGTATAATATTTTTCCTAATGTATTCTTGATACGCTGTAAACATGTCTGATTTGATTTAAATTAATTTCCGGCGCCCCGTGACTCGTTTAGCGTGGCGCGCGTGCAGACCTTTCAAGGAAACCGTCAAGGGAAAGCGCACGTATGGAAAAGTAAGCGATAATGTGCATTGAAATCGAAATTAAAAAAGGGAAGCCTAAATTGAAATGGATCAATTTTTTAGCAAAACAATTACTGTCCCAGACATATTTTCTCCGACTAATGTTTAAAGGATGCGTCGTGAATCAGACACGTAAGTCATCACTTACATTTACGTCGCTAGTCCCTTTAATTCAGAGTGAATTTTTATTTAAGATAGATTCTAATTTTTTGACATTGCTGTGCTACTGAGCTACTAAGATGTTTATAAACTATTCTATCGCCCATAGCTTCTAACTATAAAACAATAAATGTCTTTTGTAAAGAAATTGCGTCTTTGCCACAAACTCAAATTTTTAATCCCTATATCTTTGGCACCTGGTGGTTTAATTCTCGAAGTAAATTATCTAAGGTCGACATTGTTTTGTAAAGAAGTCAGAGTTTGTTGCAAAGACTCAATTCCTTTTACATTTAAACAACGATCCAGAATGTTCGGAACATTTGGATGGTATTTGAAAGTATATAAGACTGTGATAGATATAGTAATAACCCCCATATCGTGGAAACCTGAACCTACCTGTATATAACCCTAATTAACATGTTATAAATTTATATCTCTGTTCGTTAATCTCTGAATAGACCTATAGGTCAATTACACTTTGACCTGTATCATTAAGCCCAAAATATATGTAGTTGAATTTGAATTTCATTACGGTCAGACATATTAGTTCTCGTGTAGAGAGTATAGAGTTTGTGAGCGAGTTGTGTCTTGATTGATACATACTTAAGAATACAGAGATGGTTGTAACTAGATTGATACATACTTAAGAATACAGAGATAGTTGTATCTGGATTGATAAAGACTAAATTATTAGTTCTTGTCTAGAGAGTAAAGAGTTTGTGAGTGAGTTGTATCTGGATTGATACAGACTTAAGAATACAGAGAGAGTATATGGATTGATTTCAGACTAAAGTATTAAAATTCAGTGATGGTGATGGACAAAACCTCTGTAGAGTAAAAAAAAAGTAGATGTTAGTTCCACATTTATTGAAAATATATTTCAGTCTGGGTTGACCCACGTCAGTTCTTGAGATTGTTTCTGTCAGAAAGATTAAAATAATAAAGCATATCTGGATTGATACATACTTAAGAATACAGAGAGAGTTGTATCCGGATGGATACAGACTAAAGTATTAGTTCTCGTGTAGAGAGTATAGAGTTCAAGAGCGAGTTGTATCTGGATTGATACAGACTTATGAATACAGAGAAAGTTGTATCTGGATTGATACAGACTAATGTATTATTGGAGTAAGCCATTTAGTACAAGACAATTAATATCTAAAACATTTTATGAAAGATTACCAACATGTTTTATGTAGTCCACTCAAATCATAAAAATTTTACTTTATTTTTACCGTTCAATAAGAAAAAAAAATTATCTATAATATATATCGTTTAAGTATCTTTAAAAGAAAAATGGGAAATTCTTGGTAGAAAAGAATTAAATCCTATTTCTAAATTTAAAATTCGGTGATGGTGATGGACCAAACCTCTGTAGAGTAAAAAAGTAGATGTTAGTTCCATATTTATTGAAAATATATTTCGGTCTGGGTTGCCCCTAGTCAGTTCTTGAGATTGTTTCTTCACAAAGATTAAAAACAAAATTTCTAAACAAAATTATTTGTTTCAAACTATCCTCAAATACACTGCAAACTAGACGTCTAGAAGGAGAAGGTAAACTTTGAGAGATATCCCTGGTCTGATTTTGTGACCTTGTAGCTCCTCTAGCTTTGATTTTCCGCACAAGTAGGAGCAGAACTAAATTTTCTGGTTACATAAAGGAATTTCAAAATATCTTCTCAATAACACTTTAACAAGAAGAGCTATGATTTAAAACATGAAAGGTTTAAATCTTAGTGCAATTTGCTGTAGTTTGGTGTGACTTATGCGTGATAGGCCAACTACCACTGCTTAAATACCAGTTAACTACGATTAACAAACAATTGCATTCACGAAGAATGGGGAAACAGTGGCCAGTGCCCCATACTAACAAACTTATTTCTTTATCTGAAAACTGAAAAATACCAAAAGTTGTCTTTCCTATGAATTCTAAATTATTATCAATTTTGCCCCCTCTCTCCGACCCTAGCTCTTCTAGAAAAGGGAGGGGGGGGGGGGACTAGAATAAATACCCCCTCTATCAAAATCAATATATAAGACCAATTACAGCTATGGAAATTTTGACTCCATTATTTTTCAGACTGGCTTTCAAGTTTTGCTATCCAAATTTCCTTTAGGTTTTACCTCACCCTGCAGTAAATACCCTAATATTCCATAAGAGTCTTTCAGACCCGTATCAATCCAGGTACAACTCAATCAGGAACTCACAGTTCCACGAATACCACTATCAATGTCAATCCGGACAGGACTTTATGGGTACCAAATACTCGCTCCCTCTCCTTATGGTTGACGAGGCATAAAAGCTATTTAGTTCAGTAATACTTTACTATCAATGTCAATCCGGACACTACTTTATTTGTATTCATACTCGTTCCCTCTCGTTATGGCTGACGAGGTATAAGAGCTATTCAGTTTGGTAATACTTGACTTTCAATGCCAATCCGGACACAACTGCACTATAGTCTCAGTAGAAGTAAATATTTCCATTTATTGTTATAGCGCCGACATAAGGATTCATATCTCTAATTGGATAATGAGCTAGATAGAAAGATATATGTTACAGCCATGCAATTTCTATTGGTTCAGAATAGATAACAAACACATGACTGAGTCCTGATTGGATCAGGCGCTAATGGACTTGGCACACTAAAGTGGTACTGTATCTGTATCGATTCTCAATCTATATCTATCTTTCAAGAGAGTGATTCAGGACGCTTCTTGTTTACTAACCAAGAAGTAATTACTCTCACACTGTAATCAAAGCAGAGTCTAATTAATTCCAACAATAGGCCGAGGCGTACTGAAGCTAAACACAATACAGGTTTGACGTAGTTATTTACAAACGTAGCTAGGCTAGGTTAAATGAATTAAAAGTTTTGCGGAGTTAATGATAAGCGCATTTAGATTTACAGACAGTGTACAATTTAATTAATCTAGGTATGTTCAAATGCATGGGATCGATTTGATCGATACAGTATTTATTACAACCCACATTATACGTTTTTTAAGACCTGGAAATGAATGTTTCGAAGCTTAAGTTTAAAGTTTTGCATTTTTTAGATCACAAGAACTGCATAATTTTTCTTCTTTTATTGGTAAGACATAATTTTCCAAATATAGAAAATGGCAATTTTTAATAGAATATGTAATGAGATGAACAAGTTGTAATATATATCCTGCAAAAATTTGCATCAAACAAAATTATATAAATCAAATAAAAATTAATCAAACAAAACAATATCTGTTTAGATCATAGATCTGGTAAAATTGAGGTATTATGTATTTTCCCTTAGCCTGAATAGCTCCACCAATAAGAGACCGTACACTTCAGACTGCGGTATTTTCAACCAATGAGAGCGCGAGAAATTCTTGAAACCAACCAATGAGAAGACAGGATTTCCCTGGCACGGGAGGGTTTCAGCGCTCATCCAATATTGGGATCATTAGTTGTCTGTATTAGTGACGTGGAGGATTAAGGGGCCTAATTTAGGGCATATTTAGGTCTAGCTAGGCCAGATTCAAAGGCTTAATTTGATAATGATGCTTGGCAGAGGGTTTTCTGAGGAAAGGGGTTTATCCCTTGCTTGGGCGAGGGCGGGGGAGGGAAGAGAGGCGTGGCTGGACAGACAGGAGGAGGAGGAGGAGGAAGAGGAGGAGGGAAGGGCGTGTCAAAGGTAATATTTCCCCTACTTTAAATATTTTAAAGAATTTGTTTCATTTTTTAAAGCATGGGTCTTGTTTTGAACTGGACAGCAGGAGACAGTCAAATTTATGCAACAATGTCGGTAGAGACAATTAAATTTATCTGAGCTGAAAACTTTAGAATGTGATATCCTTAATCTTGCTCTCTTAATTAATCTGAAGATTAAAAATGAGTGGAGAACAAGAAATATTTAATCTGGAGATTAAGAAAAAGAGTGGATTAAGCATTAATCCCGATATCCACCATTCTAAAGTTTTCAGCTCTGGTTGTATATTATATAGTGATTCAAATATTTTGTTTATCTCAATAGCTCTTCCAAAAAAGGAGTTATTTCCTTAAAAATTATTTTAAAGTCTTAATTACTTTGATTATAATTACGTATCTTAAATTTATGTAAAATTAAACTTATTTCATTTTAATATCTTAAAAGTAAAAATCCACCAACTGTTTAAAGAAAAAGTACTTTGAAGATTACGTAAGCATCAAACAAGATGTGCACACTGTATTGTGTTGTTAAACGTTTTGGAGAGTTTTTAGAAACAATTTTTAAAAATGTGTTTTACTTTATAATTGTAATTTCTTACGATATAGCACAAATTGAAGCAATATTTTGAAAAAATCCGATCTTAAGTTTAATTTACACCTGATATTTATAGATAGTGAACTTTAGTAAATTGTTAAACCACTCAATTAAATCGGCGATTGAAAATATACTGTGATAACCAGAAAACTTTAGGATAAAAATAACGAAATTATACCAAAGCTTATGTGTATTTGATGGTGTAATATCGATTTATGTGAAATGGGCTTTAATTAGTATATTATATACCTGAATATTAATTCTGATTTACAAAGCAGACTTTCGTCAACTGAGGCCTAAATCTGGCTTAGGGAAAACTGCAGTACGGTGTACAGTACATGTTTATGTTTGCAATCAAGTTTCCTGTGTATTCATCCTTCTCCAGGGTTATACTAATACAGGAAGGGGGCCGAAATATTTGGTTCAATTTCTTCTGTGAATTGTACAGCTTGTACAACATCCATAGCAAATAGTTATACTATAGTACCTTAATATTTGCTGTGTCTCATCTTCATTGGACTATTCAAGGCCATAATGGAATTGAGTTTTTGCCACAAAGTCTGATTTTCTAATCCCTTTATCTGTGCAACCATAATGTCGTAAACCTTAGATATTTCAAACTATCAATTCTGTTGAATCTAATAATCTAAGTTTAAAATATTCAAGATTTACACTATCACGTTGTAAAGATATAGGGATTAGAAAATTTGAGTTTGTGACAAAAACTCAGTTTCAAAGTCTGTAAGTCGTCTTCCTATTCCAGATTTTTCTGGATATCACTGTATCATTATCATTTTTGTGAAGTTGTAATTGAAGGAAGTTTTGTTTTTAGAGAAGTTGATTCTAGCAGACAGGGTGAAAACCAGTTCTCAATTGAATCTATCCTGAGCAAGGTAAACAAATCTTAGACGAAGTAAAGGAATTGACTCTTTGCCACAAACTCTGATTTTCTAATTCCTACATCTTCACAACACAATGTTGAGTATGTTAGATATGTCAAACTCTAAATTCTGTTAGATCAAAGTTTAAAATATTAAAGGTCTACACCATCAGGTTGCAAAAATATAGCGATTAGAGTTAGTGGCAAAAATCAGTTTCTGTAATCCAGACTTGAAACAATAGTGACAATAGTTGTATTTGGGTTTAATTTGTATAAGTTTGGTGTCGACTGTAAAAAACTGAATTACAATTTTTTTGTTAAAAGAAAAAGAATCTGGTACTGAACTGTGAAGGATCAGGAATTTAACGGTAAAGAATCTAGTACTGAACTGTAAAGAATCCGGTATTGAACTGTAAATGATCTGGCATTGAACTCTGAAGAATCTGGTATTTAACTGTAAAGAATCTGGTATTGAACAGTGAAGGATCTGGAATTGAATTGTGAAGGGTCTGGTGTTGAACTGTAAGGAATCTGGTTTGAACTGTGAAGGATCTGGTATTAACCTGTGAAGGATCTGGTATTAAACTATAATGAATCTGGTATTGAACTGTGAAGAATCTGGTATTGAACTATGAAGGATCTGGTATTGAACTGTAAAGAATCTGGTATTGAATTGTGAAGGGATCAAATATTGAACTATAAAGAATTTGGAATTGAACTTTATAGAATCTGACATTGAACTTTATAGAATCTGGCATTGCACACTATAGAATCTGGTATTGAACTTTATAGAATCTGGCATTGAGCTTTATAGAATCTAGTATTAAACTATAAAGAATCTGGTATTGAACTTTATACTGTGAAGGATCTAGTATTGAACTGTAAACTGTAAAGAACCTGGTGTTAAACTCTAAAGAATATGGTATTGAACTCTATACTGTGAAGGATCTAGTATTGAACTGTAAACTGTAAAGGATCTGGTGTTAAACTCTAAAGAATATGGTATTGAACTTTATACTGTAAAGGATCTATTATTGAACTGCAAACTGTAAAGGATCTGGTCTTAAACTAATGGATCTGGTATTGAACTGTATACTGTAAAGGATCTAGTATTGAGCTGTAAACTGTAAAGAATCTGGTCTTAAACTAATGGATCTGGTATTGAAATGAGAAACTAGTGTTAAAATTTTTAGAATCTGGTTTTGTACAGTATGTAAAGTTTGTTTGTTCTGGTTAAAATTGATTTATCCCCTAGGCTTTCTGGCAAATTTGCAAATGATTTATTTTCAAGTCTGTAAAATTATATTAAAATGTTATAATTTTTTGTAAAGCTTTATTAAAAATTATATAAGTTCTTAATTGTTTACGAAAATGTTTCTTTTTTAAACAAATACAACTTAAGTTTTTTTATCGGTTCAAATCGGAAAAATCGATTATAGAAAGTTTATACTGTAAACTGCATTAAGTACCAGGTCGGCCGACTGCTAGCAACTAAACCTGTTTGTACTGTACTAGTCATTACATACAGACTATAAAGAAGGAAAATTAATTAATAAATTTGAGCCAAATCTAGAGACGGTTCAACCACATATCTTGAATCAGTTATTCTAAATTTATCCCTGTCCTAGAAATGACAACTAAAGATAAGTATTTGAATCAACTGTTGGTACTTCAGCGATCTGGCTCAAATTCATAAAATTCGATCCCAGAACAGTACATCTGTTCAATCTGCATAGTTTTAAATATGCATACTAACCAGTGCAATGCTGAATAGCTTAGACCTTCTCAATCCGGATCTGAGAGGGTTAGGTGCTACTCTGCGTAGCACTGGTGAGAATGCATACTCTCTCATGGATAAATGCTTTTATAAAGATTATATTTAGAACAATAGTATGAGTATTGGTCGTGAACTTCCGGACATCTTCCATTCCAGTCATATATCACAACACAACTTGTTCCGAGATATCAACCAAACCAACCCAAACTTCAGAGATATCAACCAAACCAACCCAAACTTCAGAGAAGTCAACCAAACCAAACCAATCTTTAGTAACATCAACAAAACCAAACCGATCTTCAGAAATATCAACCATTTTGGTAATTCATTTTTTTTTACAAAGAATTAGAAAATTAAGCTCCGCTGGTATCTCCGCTAAATGAATATGGTTAAAAATATAAATGAGGACTATTCTATAAAAATATGTTAGATATGGTTAACACTGAGTGAGGAAATTTAAGTTCTACTGTACTTTGAATATGTTAGATATGTAGAGATATAGATATACTTTCCGGGACACCGTCATAATGTACTTAGTGGGACAGTATCAGAAATATATTTAGTGGGACACCAACCTGTATCATACAACAAGTACCGAAGGTGGTTGTACATGAATAACTATACTAAAGATGAAAAAATTTTACAATTATGACAGAAAAAAACATGTTGCTTATAATCAATTATTGCTTGAGGTTAGTAGGTTAGTAAATAAAAAATATTATAATTAATTTTCATTATAAGGTTACCCATGATGTAACAAAAATCAATGGTGAGATTTCCGTTGTTTCATGATTACCCATTGCATAATCAAAAGGATTGTATATTTAGTGGGACACCAACCCGTATCATATATATATTTGGGTGTTGGGTCATTTCATAGAAAGACATTTCAAAGAGAGACATTTGATAGATAGATAGATGTCCTGTCTATGGAATGTCCTATTTATGAAATTGTCTGTCTATGAAATGTCCTGTCTATGGAAAGTCCTATTTATGAAATTGTCTGTCTATGAAATGTCCTGTCTATGGAATGTCCTATTTATGAAATTGTCTGACTATGAAATGTCCTGTCTATGGAATGTCCTATTTATAAAATATCTTATCCATAAAATGTCCTATCGATGAAAATCTTCTTCTATGAAATGTTATCTATGAAATGTCCTATCTATGAAATGTCCTATCTATGAAATGTCCTATCTATGTAATGTCCTATCTATGAAATGTCCTGTCTATGAAATGTCTTCTATAAAATGTTATCTAAGAAATGTCCTACCTATAAAATGTCCTATGTATGAAATGTCCTATCTATGAAATGTCCTATCTATGAAATGTCCTATCTATGTAATGTCCTATCTATGAAATGTCCTGTCTATGAAATGTCTTCTATAAAATGTTATCTAAGAAATGTCCTACCTATAAAATGTCCTATGTATGAAATTTCCTGTCTATGAAGTGGCTTATCTATGTAATATCTTTCTATGAAATGACTCAACACCTTTATTTGGTGGGACACCACCCTGTATCATAAGTATATCTAGTTTAACACCACCCTTTATCATAAATATATTTGGTGGGACACCACTCTTTATCATAAATATATCTAGTGGGACACCACCCTGTATCATAAATATATCTATACCAATCTAGCTATCCTTCTACATATCATTAGCTATCTAGCTATTTATCTATCATTCTAAATATCTTTAGCTAGATATAGATTTCTAGCTATCCTTCTTTACATCTCTAACAGTCTAGCTATAAAAGCTATCCTAGTTTACAATATCATTAGCTTTCCTTCTTAAAACATCCTTAGCTATCAATCGAGCTATTAAGGCAAATATATGTTTGTTCTTATCGTCTCCTCCCTTTCAGAAACCAGATGAATTTAACTTTCTAGTTTAAGCCAGGCAAATAGAATTCATTGATGCCGCCAGTTTAGATTGGTTTGGCGGCACCCCCTGTATTCATGTATTCAGGTTTACAAGATATATATTATGCTAAGAAGATGGTTTTGTGCTGTTCTGTTCTCAACAGGGTGGATCAAAAACAATTAACGGTTTAATTTTATATATTTGGGAATTTTTTTCTGTTAAATAAAAAAGCAATGAAAGTTTTTTCTTCCAATGTGTTCGTCCTGAGCCAGGAACTTTTAAATGGGATATCCTTAATCCCGATCGGTTAATTAATCTGGAGATTAATAACAAGAGGAGAACAAGCCTTATTTAATCTGGAGATCAAGAAAAAGAGGAGATCAAGCATTTTTCAAGTCTTTTTAGATTTTGTTTGTCCCGAGCTTAACACTGAGAACAAAAATAATTTTAGTATTAGAAATAGTTATTATAGTTATCACAACTATGATAAAAACAGAAAAAAATAGTTTTTTTTTTACAAATTTCTTTTTAAAGTAGCTTAAAATTCATAGAGGAGTGGTTTAAATCTTACTGAATACTTTGATAAAGAGTCTATGAATTTATAGATTATGGTAATCTGTAAATATACTGTAAATATACTATAAATATACTGTAAATATACTGTAAATATACTGTAAATATACTGTAAATATACTGTAAATATACTGTAAAATACTAGAATTATTTAGTTTTAAAATTTCTGGAGGGGTATGACCACAACAATTTTTTTTTATTTTTTTAATCAATAATTTAAATTTATGAAAATGAATCACCCAAAAGTATATCTAAAAGTTTTTATAAAATTGTTTTTGATTCGTTTTTAAGCAAGAAGAGGGGTTTTCTTTTAAAACATTTTTTTGAAAATTTTTAGATCACAAAGTTTCGCATTCTTAAAAGTTGGCTTTTATTCCATTATATGAATTTGTCCGTGTGTGTGTGTGGAGGGGAGGAAGGCCAACCTCAAAAATTGCTCATGTTCTCCTCAATTTCTCGTCCGAGCCACCTAGAAATTCTTGTCCTTCTCACTGATAGAGATGCTTAATTGTAGAACACTATTTTCACAAATCTAAAATTGTTGGGAAAATTTTGTATATTTTAATACAATATTGGAAAGACGAGGATTTCGAGGTGGCTCGGACGAGAAAATGAGGATAATGTGGCTCGGCCGTTATAAAATTGTGGCATGCCTTCCTCCCCTTGTGTATGTGTATTGATCTGACAGAATAAGATTGGAATGCCAGATATTGAAGATATTAAAGATTCCAATCTAATTTTTGCAAGCAGGGCCGGGGGATTATAATGAAATCCATTTGTTCAAAATATCTAACATTGAAATTATTTTGAGCTTACGATTATTTTGTTTGAAATAATGAATAAAGTCGGGAAAGGAACAATAAGTTTTTGCCACAAACTCAAATTTATAATATCGGTATCTTTGCAACCTTTGATATTTTAAATTTAAACCATTTGATCTAACGGAATTCATGGTTTGAAATATCAAAGGTCTATAACATCTGGTTGCAAAGATAGGGAGTTTTTAGCAAAAACTTCTTTACCACCTATCAGAATTCATAATTTACATATATATTATTAACAAAATGTTTTGTGTTCAGCTGACAAGGTCCATACAGATGGAAATACATTTTTAAAGGAACTGTGGAAGTTATTTAAAAGGGCTGTAGACGTTATTTAAAGGGACTGTGGACGTTATTTAAAGGAACTGTAGACGTTATTGAAAGGGACTGTGGACGTTATTTAAAGGGACTGTGGACGTTATTTAAAGGAACCCTCCATTTAAAGGGACTTTAGACGTTATTTAGAGGAACCCTCTATTTAAAAATGGACTGATCAATACTTTTAACTGAGCTAAACTGATTTAGTTATCATTATATTAAAGTTGATTATTTTTTTCCTTAAAGGGAGTGTTCGCGATAAATGAAAGGGGTATTTTAATCGCTATTAATTTTACTTTTATCTGCGGTATGAGTCATGTTTAACCATTTTCTTTTTATGACGCAAGAGATAGAAGTAAAATTAGTAGCGATCGACATCTAATTCAGTTCGACGTCACACCTCCTTTCATGTTTCGCGAACACTCCCTTTAAAGTGACTTGCGGATTTATGGAAATCGTCAGAATTCAAAACTTTTCAAGATAAAAAACCGACGATATCTACATTGTTGCTGCATGTCCCTGTACAGCACATTTAAAGGGAATTGTACATGTCCCTGTACAGCACATTTAAAGGGAATTGAACATGTCCCTGTACAACATATTTAAAGGGAATTGTACATGTCCCTGTACAGCACATTTAAAGGGAATTGAACATGTCCCTGTACAGCACATTTAAAGGGAATTGTACATGTCCCTGTACAGCACATTTAAAGGGAATTGTACATGTCCCTGTACAGCACATTTAGAGGGGATTTACAAAATAATAAAAGATAAGATTCATTCTTTTTATATCAGACTAACTTCAAGATGATATTATAATGTCCGAAAATCAAACTTTCTCAAGATATAAATTGTGTCTGAAAATCAGACTATCTTCAAGAAAAAAAGTTATGTCTGAAAATTTCAAGAAAAAGTTTGTGTATAAAAATCAGACATCTCCATGATAAAATGTGTCTAAAAATCAGACTATCTTCAAGATAAAATTTGTGTCCGGAAATCAGACTTTGAATTAGTATAAATGTTGATGGCACCCTGCTGTGAACAATCATATGTGGGAATGTGATGAATTTAATGAATTAAACGAGCTGGAGAGTGTGATCCATCAATTAAGTTTTATTTCTCTAATTAATTAAATAATCTATAATATTTATAATGGATAATTAATGAAATATTTGAGATTATCTTTTTTTTTGATTTATAATTAAGAGTTTTTTTTCAAGGATTTTTTTTCAATGAGTTTACATTTTCGGAGTTCGTATTTCATATGTTTGAATTTCATGGCTTTGTATTTTATGATTTTGTATTTCATGGCTTTGTATTTTAAGAGTTTGTATTTCTTGAGTTTCTATTTTAGGAGTTTGTATTTCAGGAGTTTGTATTTTAGGAGTTTGTATTCCAGGAGTTTGTATTTCAGGAGTTTGTATTTTAGGATTGTATTTTAGGAGTTTGTATTCTAGAAGTTTGTATTTCAGGAGTTTGTATTTCAGGAGTTTGTATTTCAGATGTTGTATTTCAGGAGTTTGTATTTTAGGAGTTTATATTTCTTAAGTCTGTATTTTGTATTCCAGGAGTTTGTATTTTAGAAGTTTTATGAAACAATAATCACAATTTTGTGAATGATTTCGTTTTAGTAAATAAAAAAAAATTAAATACAATTTTTAATATTGGTGCAAACAATGGCAGACCACATTTTGGAGATTGCAGGATCAGGATTATTCAATATTCAGTGATTATTGTTTCTTGGAAAAATATTGTTAAAAATCAAGTCACCTCTTGAATTAACAATTTCCAAGGTCAAAGACGACTTTAAAGTCATCAATCAATTTACATTATTCCGGGTAGAGTTTCTCTGTATACAGTGAAACCCTTAATAACGAATACATCGGAAGAATTTATCAAATGTCGTCTTGACAATTTGTCAATGAGTTTTAAACTATATATTACGTAATTTTCAGTATTTGCGAACATAAATAAATAGCCATGAATATGCGGGAACAGTTTTAAAGAGTTCCATATAATCATTTAATAAAAAACTAAATATCTGCAACATTCCATCATCAGAAAGTGAAGAATACGACATTTGATTAATTCTTTCGATGTATTCGTTATTAAGGGTTTCTCTTTATATGCGAATTGTTTATTGTTTATATTATTAGATATGGTTGAGTGCGGACGAGGGCGAAGATTAAAATCTAAAAGAATAAGAACAATATTTACCCCGGAGCAATTAGAAAGGATGGAGGAGGAATTTCACAGGTATTTTCGCGCCAAACTAGAAAACTAAACCCATTAATGAAAAATTACAATCAGTCAGAACTCCTCTTATTGTTAGAGATAGGCACTGTTTTTATAAACGAACGAAATTTTCGATAGTGTTGTTCAGAACAGACGAACGATACGTGAAGGACTTGGATAGTTCAGAGAAATAAAAGATTATTGTTTCTTAAAAACCAACGGTTTGAACGACCGAATTAAAAAAACTACTGTTTTTCCTGAACAAACAAATTTTCCGAAAGAATTTGAGAAAACCAAGTTTTTTTTACTGGAAAAACCATTTTTCTTACAAACTTAAAAGAATATCGTTTTCTACTAAAAGGACGGTTTTCCTGTATGATATTTAATTGAGAAAATAAACGAAATAAATTTGTTGACGAATAAAATAAGACGAACGGTTTGTGTTCAGCATTTTTTTTGCGGTCAGGGTCAAATTATTGCATAGTGGGGAATAAAGAAATGGTCAGAGCAAACCATTGTATATCTATTTATGTCAATGTAATGGGTAATAAGTGCGAAACAGTTTTTTCCGGGATTTTTATTTTGATCGAGAACAAACTAGAAAATTAAAAATCACAGCAAAAACTTTTTCGCACGCATGATACCCATTTCAATAACATATAGTTAAACTCAATTTTACTCAAATTATTTAAAAGCAGGTCGATAAAGTTACTTAATCACCCTGTTGTAGGGTGATTAAGTAACTTTATCACCCTACAATGAGACAAATTAGGAATGAAATTTGAAATTTTAATAGCTGGGTGAAAAAGTTACTTTTTCGCCATGCAGTAGGGCGATAATGTCACTTAATCACCCTACAACGGGAAATATTAGGTGTGATAAATTCCATTAAAATTGAATAAAAAATATTTGTTTTTCTTACACTAAGCTAAATTTTGACCCTAAAAGAAAAGCAAAACAACGAACCAACTTAATTAACATGACTATTTATATCTAGACAGCAGTATATGGTTGGACCAGAGAGATTGTATCTTGCATCTAGGCTTAACCTTACAGAGGCACAGGTAAGAAAGGGGGGGGGGGTAAGTGCAATTTTTTAAAAATATTATAAAACGAAGACATGGAAAATACTGTGGACGGGAAAGCGAATCGATGATACTAAAAAACGAGTTGGTAATGACGGTTTTTAAATTATCATAACAAAATATTTTAAACGATTAAATTAGTTCAATTTTTTAACATGTTAAAGAAAATTGTAAATGGGTTTTAATATTATTTTTAACTCAGAATTTGTCTAATTTATTCACGAAGAAAAATCTAATGTTAAACTAATTAAAACAATCTTAACAATTTTGCAGAAAGTTTGTGTGCAAAAAATTAAAACAGGCTTCATTATTTTTCTCTTGATTATTACAGGTTAAAGTTTGGTTCCAGAACAGACGGATAAAATGGAGAAAACAGAATATGCAACTTCAGAAAACCCAACTAGAAAATCTAAGGTTAGTCATTTAGTGAACCTCTCTGGATGCACTCTTTGATACTCTTGATGCACTCCAATGTACTAGAAATGTCGTCTTCTTAACGATGGTCATTTAAAATCCTCACATTACGTACTAATTATTTGCGGAAGGTGAAGTGACGTTGCTGGTGAGAGGCGGGAAGGATTTTCTCCGCTTTTTTCAGCTGACAAGTGAGCAACACCAGCAACGTTTTAACAATCAATTAACAACCTTGCATTCAGATCAGTTAAAATTTTGCATGAACTTTTTTGCCGGGTCTAAATGGCAATTGCAATATACTTTTAATATATGTAATCAATTGCACCGGTCTTAATTTGTCATGAAGAACATATTCATTTTGTCAGTTCGTGATTTTTAATTGGTTTTTATTCAGTGAAGACGACAGTGAACAGATGCCGCAAACAAGTTTGAGTCGGATTAACCCCAATTTGCATCAGCTGAATGCCGCGCAACTCAATAACGACTCTCCTGGCTTCCAGTTTGTATTTTAAGATTTATTTATTGTTTTATAAAATTATTGTAGATTTGATTCCTATTTATTTGCAATAAAGTCAATTGTGCTCTTCAGAAAAAAGTTTTAATTGATTTAGGCTAGATTAAGGACAGACATTTTAAATTCTTAAGCTGATCAGTAATTGTGAAAAAAAACACATATTAATAAATAGTAAATAAAACATCAACCATCATTCCGTGAAAATTAAGGCCGAGTCCCCTTCAAAAATAACCGCCAAAGGACGGAAATTATAAAAGTTGATTATTGACACAAGTCTAATGTAAATTATTTATGTTAAGAGTCTAGGCCAGTGACCGAAGCCATCTACCCACAGCACACTAGCAGTCGCCTGGCCTATTCCATCTCAGTACTAGTCCTGTATGATGTTTTCAAAATTATTTCTATATTATAGCTGAGATATTAAGCATAAATCTCTAAAATCAAAAAGTGTTTTTTCGTGAAAATAATTTATTTAAAAAAATAAAAAGAATGTATTGTTTATAATACTGGTGGTAGTGTGGCAAATGTTAGGTATCCAGTGTGCCCGGGCATAGTGGTCAGTGGCACTCCTACACAAGTAATCATTAGATTTGTTAATAAAATTATAGTTGTTTTACAGCCGTAGGTATGTTTAAGTTTAAGAATTACACCACGATGTTTTTATTTTAATAAATCATTAAAAGTTTTGAAACAAAATAAATGATTTTTAGAGGGAAATAAATGAATTGGAGGGGGGGGGGGGGGGG
>NW_019396136.1:224214-230803 GCF_000591075.1 Eurytemora carolleeae | reverse complement strand
GGTGTGTGTAAACCTTAAAGTAGAGTTGGGTGCCAGCTTCACTCAACGAAAAATCAAATTTGAAATGTTTAGGGTTGTGTGTAAACCTTAAAGTAGAGTTGGGTGCCAGCTACACTCAAAGAAAAATCAAATTTTTATCTAAAAAAGTTTGCTGGAGTACCGGAGCCCAAAGTATCATTCTTCAAATTTTTATCTAATAAAGTTTGCTGGAGTACCGGAGCCAAAGTATCATTCTTCAAATTTTTATCTAAAAAAGTTTGCTGGAGTACCGGAGCCCAAAGTATCATTCTTCAAATTTTTATCTAACAAAGTTTGCTGGAGTACCGGAGCCAAAGTATCATTCTTCAAATTTTTATCTAACAAAGTTCGCTGGAGTACCGGAGCCCAAAGTATCATTCTTCAAATTTTGTTGAATGAAATTTATCATTCATAAAATTTGAAGAATGATGGTACTAAGTTGAATTTGGCTCTGGTAACAAAATTTGTCTGATGAAAATTTGACATTTGAAAGCAAAACTGCAATAGAATTTGACGTTTATTGTATTGATATGGCCCCTTAAGACCATGAACCATATGTTGATCTCAGTTAAAAAAAACCATTTTAAAAAAAATGGCCACACATTTTTTTTAATCAATGATACCTGTCACAAACTTTGTTTCCAACTCTGAATGCCTGTTCGAGGTTTCACGTTCAAATCTTCTCTTTTTGGTACTGCTCTTCCCGTTCTCTTCAATCTTTAAAGGATCGTCAAATTAAAGAGATCGTCAATTAAAAAGCTCGTCATGTTAAATTAAAGGAACCGTTAAATTAAAGGGATTATAAAATTAAAGGAACCGTTAAATTAAAGGGATTATAAAATTAAATGAACCGTTAAATTAAAGGGATTATAAAATTAAAGGAACCGTTAAATTAAAGGGATTATAAAATTAAAGGAACCGTTAAATTAAAGGGATTATAAAATTAAAGGAACCGTTAAATTAAAGGGATTATAAAATCAAAGGAACCGTTAAATTAAAGGGATTATAAAATTAAAGGAACCGTTAAATTAAAGGGATCATCAAATTAAAGGAACCGTTAAATTAAAGGGATCATCAAATTAAAGAAACCGTTAAATTAAAGGGATCATCAAATTAAAGGAACCGTTATATTAAAGGGATCATCAAATTAAAGAAACCGTTAAATTAAAGGGATCATCAAATTAAAGGAACCGTTAAATTAAAGGGATCATCAAATTAAAGAAACCGTTAAATTAAAGGGATCATCAAATTAAAGGAACCGTTAAATTAAAGGGATCATTGAATTAAAGGGATCGTTAAATTAAAGGGATCATCGAATTAAAGGAACTTGTTAATTACAAAGTAAATACATGGGATTTTAAGCTTTATGGGGAAAAAGGGGCATTGCAGATTTAGCTGATCTATTATCTAACCTCTGGAGTGGACTCAGTGTTTGTCTGGAGAGGATCAAACTCTGGATCAAAGACAGGGAGATGAATTCTTCGAACCTGGAACTCTCTAGAACAGTATATTAAAGAGACTGTTTATGTTATTTAAAGATTCACAACATTTTATTGAAAATATTTTAGTTTACATTATTAAAATGTACAGCTTGCAGTCAAAGCGAGTTTTGGATTTCTACTATTATGAAAATATTTATTGAAAGGAACTTTAAACTCATAATTTTTCTAAAAAACACTTTATAATACACTGTAACCCAAGTAGACAAGAGTTAAGAATAATAATGATAATAATGATAATGATGATAATGATGATAATAATGATAATAATGATAATAATGATAAAAATGATAAAAATGATAAAAATGATAAAAATGATAAAAATGATAAAAATGATAATAATGATAATAATGATAAAAATGATAAAAATGATAAAAATGATAAAAATGATAAAAATGATAAAAATGATAAAAATGATAAAAATGATAAAAAATGATGATAATAATAATAATAATAATAATAATAATAATAATAATAATAATGATAATAATGATAATAATCATAAAAAATGATATTAATGGTAATAATGATAATAATGATGTTTTCTATTGCATTATTAAAAATGTTTTAAATGATGGAGTTTCTTGAAATTATTTGGTTTAATTTACCTAAGAAGACACTCTATAGTTGAGATCTCTGTAAATCCGTGAGATTTTAACGCTTCACAAGTCTGCTGAACCTGCTCTATACAAGGGGAGAAGGAGCACAGACGACCTCCACTCAACTTTAAATATTATTCAATCAATTTATAACAAATAATAAATAAAAATCAAAAATAAACAGAAAACAGCAGTGAAAAGAGTTTTAATACGGAAAAACTATTTATTTCATGAAAAAGGGTTGAAGAAAATTAATTGTCCTTAATTAACTAAAACCAATTTGAATTCCAAAAGTTAATAGACGCGTTGTTTAGGTTAAGTGTATTGCAGAAATATAAACAAACTTGAGCATCATCTTAGCTTTGTCCTCTCCGAAACTGAAGTACACAATCTTTTTTAACTAAGCTTTAAAGAGAGTGTATACGTTTTATTGAGAGGTATGTTCAATTCACCATAACTGTACCCTTTAACAACAACGGAAACGACGTCACATTGTTCCCGGAAGTACTTCTCAGCAAGAAAAATAAAGATACATCCTTCGTTCAGGTTTAAAGGGTTCCATGTGAATCAGCGATGCCAGAGTCTAATAAGAATTTCTAAACTTCCATTCAGTGCTTAGGATCCATTTAATTTTGATGCGGATCCGGATCCTGGATCCGCTTTTCAAAAAAATGGATCCAGTGGCCGAATTTAAAGAATTTGAGCGGCGGTTTAAATTAAAGCCGCGGCTTAAATATGGTTGGTTCCACTTAAAATTGTATCAAATATTTCAAGATTTAAGCCAGCGCTGAATTTAAACCGGGTTTTGGCAGATTTAAACCGTGGCTCAAATTCTCTAAATTCCATCTCAGGTCATTGATCAAAAATTTTTTTTATTTTAGTTCAAATATCTTTTCATACCTAAAAAAAATGTTAAACATTTTAACATTTTTTTTAATACTTTTTTTCTACTAGTTTGCACAAAATGATAATGATTTTTTTTACTTTATTGGATGAAAAAGAAACAGGTCTAATTCATATTAGCTTTTAGTAGAAGGAGGGCGTTTGGAATATCTGCCTTCAGGCAACTCCTTAGGTCTGATTTGAATATCTTCAGGGCAGAGAACAGTCTCTTTATATACGCTAACGCTAACGCTAACGCTAACGCTAACGCTAACGCTAACGCTAACGCTAACGCTAACGCTAACGCTAACGCTAACGCTAACGCTAACGCTTTAGACCTGTCCACAGATCAACAGGAAACCATTCGGCCTTGGGCTTTGGGGAGGCCTCGCAGGCCAGACATTTTATCGCCTCCCTGATATCCTACCTTTAATGATTTTTTAGCGTGAGGAATACAGGACCAGGGACGGGGCAGGTCGAGGAAAACTGCATTAGCTGTATTCTCAAGATCAAATCCATTCTCACAAACATCTCTGCAAATGATTTAACATTATACATTGACACAGGGAACAGAAAATTAAAAATCAGAAATCTGTGTTATGAATATAATCTCTCAAAAAAATTAAATGTGAAAAAAAAGATTGGTCATGCTTTAACAGTTAAAAAGTGCGACTTATTAAAGTCAAAAAGTGTTTATGTTTAAATCAAACAACGTATGAATGAATACATTAATGAATACATTATGTGAATGAATTAATAAATGAATAAATAAGTAAAGACACCTATGGTAGCATGTTACAAGGTGGTCCACCCCATGCTCCTTAAACTCCTCTCTGGCCTTCTCCACTCTCTGCTGGTGGAAGTCAAATGTGTGAAGGTGGCCTCCAGGACCAATTGTTCGAATTAAACTAAACAACGAATAAAACCTCTAATTTTTAAAGCGTTATTTCTGCAGAATTGTGAAACAAAGCAGATAATTAGCGAAAACTGAATTACTTTTTGGGTAAAATAATGATAATAAAATAATATCGATCAATCCTACAATCCTCAGAAAAAGTATAAAATGGGGGAAAACATGTCATTTCATATTTCAAAATTTCATTCCCCCGACCCCTTTTGTAACTCATCCAAGCGATTATTCCATGAATATGAGTAAAAACTAATTGACAATGTCTTTGTGTTTTCTTTTAATTAGTATCACAGCCAAGTCTTTGCCACAAACTCTGATTTCCTAATCCCTAGATCTTTACAACCCAATACCTTAGTTCTTAGTTTTTTCAAACCATGAATTGTGTTAGATAAAAAATCTACGTTTGAAATATTAAAGGTTTACACCATTAGGTTGCAAAGATTAGGTATAAGAGAATTCGAAAATCATTTTCAGTGTTTTAATACAAAAGACAACAATCAATCCACATTTTTTCTCAATTTATAATGTTTTTTAAAACTGGGGGAAAGTTCACTGAGAAAGTAATAAAAATAAAATGTTTTTTTTTTACCCGCATGATCCCCGTTAAAAAAATACAACATGGAGACCTTTAAAAAAACACATTAACAGGGAGGTAAACTGTACCCAGACTAAATAGTAAACAATGTGTTGTTCTTGATAAAAACGCAATTTACAAGAAACTGAGGCCAAATTTTAAGAATTTGAGCCACGGCTTTTGGAGACGCAGCTCAAATATGGTTGGTTCCACTTAAAATTGTATTCAATGTTTCAAGATTTAAGCCTGAGTTCAAGTTAAAACGGTTCTGGCGGATTTGAAATCGGCTTAAATTCATTTAATTAGGACTTTGACTGATTTGAATTTTTACAAAAAAATGTTCCCACAAACTATAGTTTACATTTTATGTGTACCTGGTTTTAACTCTAGCTGTAGAATAATCATGGCTATATCAGTTGCGTACAGAATCTGAGTTCTAAAAACAATGTCTTTAAAAGAAAGGAAAATAACTTTGGATCAATTTTCTTTATGAACTTAAAGGGACCATACAAGCATTGTGTGATCAAACAAACAAACAAACAAACAAACAAACAAACAAACAAACAAACAAACATCCCATCATTCTTCATTCCGTAGATGTATGAATTAGATATAAATTTTTTAAACTTTAAATACTGACTATTTTTCATTAGGATATCCCTACAAAAGTAACTTGTGTATTTCTACTCAGAAAAAACATTTAGAAATGATCAGATGTAAACACTTTTAAACCTAGAAATGTTACAATATCTTCCATATTATTGATAAGATAGGATATTCGGGCATTGCAATCTTTGAATAAAGGGTCACTTAGAGAGTATACTGGTCATGTGATTCAGTCAAGAGACACGTAACCCCTATTAACAATAAAATAATAATTGTAGAAACCATTAGTTACAATTAGGTTTCTCTGGGATATCTTCGTTTTCAGATTGGTTGCATCAAATCAAATCAAGTAAGTTTAAATCTGAAAGGGAACCCAATGTGGAACCCCCAGACTGCATATTTGCTGAATATGATCTGATTAAACATACTATTTCTATACAAAATTGTATATATATATATGAATTTTCGTATAAATTTAATACAGTTTTCAATCAATTTCTCGAGACAGGAACATCAGATATAACTTTCATGGGTCGCGATCAAGAGCTTAAGTGATTAGCTTTCAGCCTATACCCCCTATCATTTTTCCTTTATAGTCCCTTTAAAGATTGCGCAAACAGTCCCTTTAAGGTATATCTTGTACTAACCTATGTGGTAGGGATTTAGTCCATAGTTCAGGAGTAGGATGAAGAATATGAGCGTATCCTTTACTAAGTGTCACCTAAAGGAAGTATTTTAAAATATATCAGTTCAAAATATTTAAAAAGATTTTTTAAAGTGCAAAACAGTTTACTTTTGTGCTAAATAGTTTTAGTTACGCTGGTGCCGAACAGATTTGCCTTGGTGTCAAAATAATTTACGTTTAAAGCAAAATAATTTACGTTTAAATCAAAATAATTTACGTTTAAATCAAAATAATCTACGTTTAAAGCAAAATAATTTACGTTTAAATCAAAATAATCTACGTTTAAAGCAAAATAATTTACGTTTAAATCAAAATAATTTACGTTTAAAGCAAAATAAATTTCGTTTGTTGAACAAAGGTGTATCCAATTTATCTTAGTCTTCTGGAAAAATATATTTTCTACTTTGTGCTGAGTTGAAAACTTTAGAATGAGATCTCCTTAATACCGATTACTTAATCTGAGTATCCAATGGACACACTTTTGATTTTCTTCTTAAACTGTTCTTTCTTGGATATAGTAGAGAAAAATCAAAAGCCGATTTTTCTAATTGAGAAAGTCCCTCCCGTTTCAGAATATAGTGGTGCGCAAAATTTCAAATTTATCGGATTAATATACGCGACTCTGATTGGTTGATATTTATACACTGTTAAGGAAATAAGATTAGGTTAGTCTCGATATGAAGAAACAGAGAGGATTAAGCATAAATCTCGATATCCACTATTCTAAAGTTTTCAGCTCTGAACTATTTACCCGAATGTCAAATTACTTATCTCTTTGTGCCAAATTATTTACCTTTGAACCAAATTATTTACCTT
>NW_019396136.1:168252-224089 GCF_000591075.1 Eurytemora carolleeae | reverse complement strand
TCACTAATTATTTTTTCCCCACAAGATCTGCGACCTTCAGTGCTCCGTATTTGGTTTGATAAATATTCTCAACCTCTTGTCCTGAAATATTTAATAATAATCTTTAAAAAAAAAAAATTTTGCTAGATATTTGTTGATGCAATCAAATCCATTTTAAATTGAAATAAGGTTTAATAAGCAGATTAATCACCTTTAAAAAAGACTTTTAGTTTTTTCATCTAAAAAATGATTTTTTCAGTTTTTTTAAGGAAAAATAAAAGCCAAGAGCTATTATTTGAAAAAGTGAAGCCAAAATTTTACTGTCACTCTATCGAAAGATTTTGAACTATAACTCTACCCATACAATACCTTTTTTACTGAAAGTTTTCGCCGTAACTTTGACCGGATATATTGTGGAGAAGTTTATATAAAGAAAAGCAATATCATTCTCCTCAATAACCTCCTTGTATCCGGAAAATGACATTTTGTCTGAAAAAAATGATAAAATAATTATGCCACTTCCATAGATTGGTCTGGGGGCGAGGTTGGGTCTGAAGATATCTCCGGGTCTGTATTAAGCCTGGGTAGATCTGAAGATATCTCCGGGTCTGTATTAAGCCTGGGTAGATCTGAAGATATCTCCGGGTCTGCATTAAGCTTAGGAAGATCTGGAGAATCTCTAGGGACAAAATATCATCTTTATTCATTTTCCTACACTGAGTAGCAGTAGGGATGGCATTGAGTCGATTAGTTTTTTGCTTATATTTTCTTTAATGGTCAACATTAAGCAATAAGCAAGCATAGATTTGAGCTAATTTTTTAAACGTTTTATTCCAAACATTTGCTGTTTTTACATTATGCCAAGTTTTGACCGTATCAGGAAATATAAGCAAAATAAGTATCAAAATCATTATTTAAAATATATTTTTATCAATAATAAGATAACTTAGGAACTTAACACTTGCCACAAAATAAAATTTTGTAATCCTTTGATAATTCTAAATATTTCAAACCATGAAATTTCATAGATAAAATAGTCAAAGTTTGAAATATCAAAGAATATCAACATAAGGTATTGGGATTCCAAAGTTAAAGTTTGAGACAAGTGTTCAAATCATTTCTTTTGGTGAACTTGTGTCACATTAACAATGTTCACTGAAAAACTATTTGAATAGATTAATTTCAAGTTTATAACCGTCTCATAACCTACTTAACCAAGCGGATGTGTGAAACGCCTCTTAAATGCTTTTGCAGCATCCTTTTCAAATATATACGCTTACTGATCAAATAGATCCCATACCAGGGCAAGTGGCGGAGCGCAACCCTGTTTTCTTTGTTCTATAACCTTCAAGTCAAGGTAGTTTGTCTGTAGGATGGTTGTTAAAGGGACTGTACGCGTAATTTAAAGTTACCTATCATTTATAAAGAGGCATGTCCGATTAACAACGGTAACCTTTAAACCTTTATCCAAACAACGATTATGTCATTCCTGGTAGATACCCTCATTCGTTTAGCTGAAGATTCGAGTTCAGGGAGACTCGAGGTTACAGTGTACACTGTACACTCCTTGCTAGTGTACACTCGCGCGGTTTCTTGGCAATTAATTTCATGCCATATAAATAAGAATATCTACGAAATCCTTGATTAAACAAAGGTTTAAAGGGTCTAGTTGTAGACATGCCATTTCATAAATGGAAGATCACTTGAAATTAAGCTTACAGTCCCTTTAATAAAAATGATAATAATATAATGGTAAAAATGATGATATTCCTGAGTTTACAAAGCTGTTCTCTATTAAATCTTCTAAGAGCTAGGTTTTGTATATATTTAACTTCTCCTCCCCACTTCTGGAACTTCAAGAAGTTACCCGGAGTAAACCAGTCCAGCATCTCT
This sequence comes from Eurytemora carolleeae, assembly GCF_000591075.1. NCBI lineage: Eukaryota > Metazoa > Arthropoda > Copepoda > Calanoida > Temoridae > Eurytemora > Eurytemora carolleeae. The sequence continues at coordinate 222,217 of NW_019396136.1, read as the reverse complement.
AAACCACAACCTGGAGTAAACATAGTATAAACCACAACCTGGAGCAAACATAATATAAACCAGAACATACAGCAAACATAATATAAACCAGAACATAGAGCAAACATAACATAAACCAGAACATAGAGTAAACATAATATATACCAGAACCTAGAGAAAACATAATATAAACCAGAACATAGAGCAAACATAATTTAAACCATAACATAGAGCAAACATAACATAAACCAGAACATAGAGCTAACATTAGATAAACCAGAACATAGAGCAAACATAAGATAAACCAGAACATAGAGCAAACATAATATAAACCAGAACCTAGAGAAAACATAATATAAACCCGAACATAGAGCAAATATAACAAAAACCAGAACATAGAGCAAACATAATATATACCAGAACCTAGAGAAAACATAATATAAACCAGAACATAGAGCAAACATAATATATACAAGAACCTAGAGAAAACATAATATAAACCAGAACATAAAGCAAACATAATATAAACCAGAACATAAAGCAAACAAAACATAAACCAGAACATAAAGCAAACATACCATAAACCAGAACATAGAGCAAACATAATATAAACCAGAACATAAAGCAAACATAACATAAACCAGAGCATAGAGCAAACATAATATAAACCAGAACATAGAGCAAACAATTTATAAACCACAACCTAGATCAAACACACTATAAATCACAACCTAAAAAGCAAACATAGTCATGAAACACAATCTGGAGCAAACATGTCATAAACCAAAACCTAACACAAACCTAGTTATAAACCAAAATCAAGTAGCAAAATGATTATAAACAATGTCCATTGTCCAAAGCTTAATACAAAATAACGTCAATCAAAAACCTAGAGTGTACAGTGTACACTGCAAATTACCACATTAACCACATCATTATTCATAATTAAAAATCTAAAACAGAGGTCCTAACTTTTAACTGCAGCATTTAATGAAAGCTTTCAAAAGCAAATCCAAATGATCAGAACTATACAAACTTAAAAACAAACCTTCGAATTCAGCTTTTTCCGTTTTCTTAGTAAATTCAATAGTATCTTGTCTGTAATAGAATAATTTATAGGATTTATAAATACTTTGTAAAAAGAAACTGTTGATGTAATTTCAATAAAAATTAAAGAGTTTCTTCACACCTTTATCTGAGTAACTATGAGGAAGATATCGTGTCGTAAAAAGGTTTTATTTATTTATTTCTTTAATCTCTGCTGTATAAATCCACGAGTCACTTAAAAAAACACCATTTGAAATTTATGAATTTATTTTCTAAAAAAAACAATGAAATATCTTCATCATGTTTACGCAATTAATGGTTCAAAAAGTACCGTCGGAAAACGGGCATGCACCTCTGTATTTGGAGGTTTACTTGAAATTTAGTCGGCAATCCCTTTTACTTAATATTTGGTATATATCAATGGCTTAATGTTAATCGTTTAATGCATATTGGGTTTAGATAAATGATTTTATTATAATTTTATTTTTTATGCTTATTTAAAATCAATTGTGATTGTTTTTCTTTTCATATCAAAAGTTTCTGACAATTTAGAAATAATAATATTAATCATTTCTGAATTGAAATAAAATTAAAGAATTTATTCTGGATTATAGTTTGTTTATAAAATACTAGCTTAGGAACCCAGGGTTGCCCAGGTTATTAATATTTACTCCCGCCGGTCACCCGCACTTGGTCTTAAATTCCAATTTAGCTATTTTTCTCCATTTAGAATCGAAAAACCCAACTAAGAACATTCCCGTGGCTCTCCCGATTTCCCCTATCAAAATTTGAGACAAATCGACCCAGGGGTTCCTCAGCTATGATCGGACAAACAAACAGACAGACAGAAACCAAGACAGACAACTTTATACATAAGGATTATTTAATAGTTTGAACCTAGCTGTGTGAAGTTTGCGTTTATTTTTTCCTCCAATAGAATTTTTCATCTTAATCTGCTCCAGCTCTTCATCAAACCTTCCAACATTTTATTCTTTTTTTTTCTTCGTCAGATATTTTTTCTTTATTACCAAAAAAGTGACGTTTCCATTTTCTATTTTATTTGTTTATTTTAAATTCATAATTTTTCAGGTTTATTTTAGATAAATAATTTTTAGATTTATTTCTAAAATTAAAAAATAAAATCCTTTATTGTCATTCATTTTTTTTTACCTGGATAAATATCCTTCCACAAGCTCAATAACGCCATCTTAAAAAAATTGTATTTGAATTAAAATTTTTTAATTTTTAATTTCTAATAATCATTACCCCAAGGAGTATGGAAAATAAAGGAGATAGAAACGACGCGGCCCGCCCTACCATATGATTTTACATGCTTTGCAGACGGGGTACTCCATTCAAAAAAAGAGCTTTTAAATGTCGTATTTTAATTTTTACTAAATCATATTAAATAAAACCAATTATTTATATTATAAAAAAAATACGCTTGTATTGCTAATATTTTTGCATCCCAATAAAATGACATTTGTTTGCGTTATTCAGTCTAATTTTTTCCCTGTGTAACATATACAATAACCTATTCAGAATACTGCACGCGGTATTTGTACAAAGTACATCAGACAAATATTTCTTATTCGAATGAAGTACCGTTTGAAAAAACATCTTTAATCATATAGTAGGGCGGGCCGCGTCGTTTTTATCTCCTTTATAATATTCCATACTCCTTGAATCACCCCTTACTGGGACTGTTAGCATTTAAGTGACCCTCCATGCCGAAATAGAAATGCCCGATTTATAAAGCCACCCTTAAAACCTTAATCTAATCAAAAGTGTGGAAGATTACGTGTCGTTTTTCTGACTCGAAAAGGCGTTATTTTTGTAAATTTCTCCATTGTTTCTTTTCAGAAAACTGCGAAATTCACTTTTGCTCTAACTCGGGCATTGATATCTTTGAATAAAGGGTCACTTGAAATTACGCGTACAGTCCCTTTAATATAAAAAACAACAATTACACACTAAACACACTTTATATCTTGAAAAGCTTATCCAGTCAAAGCACAGGAAAAAGAATTCAAAACCCAACGGAACAAAATGTATCTTTTTTAAAACATTTAAAACTTAAGTTTTCGCTGTGGATAAAGAGATATTTTTAGCATTATTTTCACAATAAAAATATTAAATTAGTATTTTCAACCTGGTGAAATCATTGTGTTCTCTTCCACTACTGCGGGAAGGTTGTCTCTGAACCAGGCTAAATAATCAAAAATAATTCCTATTAATATCTATAAAATATCTATAAACAATCAAAATTTTAAGTTTTTTAATCAATAAATTAAAAAATAATCATGAGAACAAAAAAAAACATTTTCCAATCATATATTTGAAAGGAGGAGGGCGAAAAAAATTGATGGCCATGCATTTTTTACCCCTTTAAACAATACTAATTTGAAAATCCAGCCTTACCCAGGGTACTCAAAGTTACTTCAGTCGTTACCAGCGCTTGGTCGTAAATTAAGATTTTAGCTATTTTCCCCTTTAAAATGGACCAACTAAACTTAGACTCTCAACAAGTTAAAACATTCCCGTGGTTCTCCCGAGTTCCCCAATCAAAATTTGAGACAAATCGGTCAAGGGGTTCATGAGTTATGATCAGATAAATAACCAAACAGAGATTACTACTGAATATATATAGATACACCTACCTAATCGTTCTCCTATAGCCCCCAATCGTACTAATCCAACTTTAGCTTTACTGTCAACATTAAATCTAAACAAAACATAATTATCATCTATATATTTTGGCTTGTCTGTCTATATTCAATAAGTTCGTCAAAACAACAGAACCGATCGGGTTCAATTTTTTGTGGTAACTCATGCGACTCTAGGGAAGGTTAAGTGTGAAAAATTTTGCCTTGAAAAAATGTCGATTCAATGTTGTTTCTTAGAAATCTGTCATGCAGTATTTGCATAAAAATCCGCAAAACGTTGAGTTTAACAATTACGAAGGAAAAATGGCCGCTTAAAAAGCAACATTTAAACATACTCGTCTAGAGTAATATTTATATGATAAGTAATATATTTATAATATGATGAAATTAATAATTAAACTCAAGAGGAAGTTTTTACCAAGGGTGTAAGGCAGGGAAAGTTAATTGCAGTTGCGTATACTCTGCGTACATATTGAAACCAGTTCTCTTTGGGCGGAGTTTGTAAACAAGAATAGATGCATCAGTGTTCGTTTAGTATTCAAGGAGGTTAAGAGCATTAAATTTTAATAATTTTGATAATTTACATTATAGTTTCTTGTAACCAGAATATTTAATGGATTTTTTTATGTGAAAGATGGATCTCATGCCAGGCTTTGACAACCGTCTTGTGTGTACATTACCGCCCAATGACAGTACACTGCAGTACAAAAGATGCGTACACCTCTGAAATAACTTTCCTTGCATTATAACCTTGGTTTTACTGTAAAAATTGTTTTACAAAAACATACTCGAAATTGTTTTTCTTCGTCCAACATATCTTTGAATCTATCAGTATTCACCTGTGAATTTCAAAACGTTGAATTTTCTTAACTTTTCTACTGGCAGGGTGAAGAACCTGAAAATAGTTTATTAACAGTTCAGGGGCAAAAGCAAACAAAAAATCTCCAACCAAAGAAATTCATTAAATACATTTTTTTTTGCAAGGTTTCTGGTGCAGAGTATAAATACTATGAAAAAAATGGATCTTAGAAACTTGAACTTGAAAAATGGTTATTTTGTTTGGTTAGGACCTGCTTTAAAGTTATTCAATTCGTTAGTCCAATGTAAAGATAAGTGCCAAATATGCGCAATATTCAGTTTTCAATATAAAACCGTTTGTTCATTAAACATTATACCAAGTATTGCATATTTTAATCGTCAGTGTTCTTACAGAACGATAGAGGTTTTAAAAAAACGTTCATGAAAACGGAAAATTTAGAGCTTTTTTAGGCCTTGATTTAAATCGTTTCTTTTCCTTTTTGCCTTTAATTCCCTTTTTTAGCTTTTCTGATATAGATTCTCCAAACCATGTCATATAATTTATAAACACAAAAATAAAGCAAAAATACATAAAAAAATGCACAAAATGCAAACACAATATTCTCTGAAAATGTCTAATTGAAAGAAAATATTTTACACTTATTTCTTTTCCATTAATAACTTTGCTGCTATAAATTCACTGTTTTTAAAACCTCTACCCGGGCACCCCCTTTAAGAACACTGTGTCTTACGAAGACCCTTGAGCGGTAAAAAAGGCATAGATGGGTGCTAGGATAAAAAGGTGGAACACCTTTAAAAAGACGAACAATCTTTATTTTCTATTTCTCGAAAATAAGTTCGGCGCAAACAGTGAGAACAGTTGACACCTAGTTTCATCTTGCAGTGCTTACCCAACCCAGGAAACATTTAAAATGATTTATAGTTCCGATGGCGAACATGTATTCCCAAACCAAATAAAACCTTATATTCCAACTTGTCGTCGTTGCCTTAGGCTGTTCCACTTTAGTATTTATTCACTTTGCGTTCTCGACATGTTGGAGACTAAATGTTTGTATCTTAATTTTGTGTTTTTTTTACCTTGTCGCGTACAGCGCCTTTTGTTGGTGCATGCTTTCCTTTCGCCATTTTGATTCTGAAAAAAGAATAAGAATTGCAAAGTTTTATTGAACATTTTAGAATTTAATTTACTTAAGTTAAAATCTAAACAGAACAAAGATTATCTTATTAACATTTAACAACGAGTATTTTAACAACGTGAAGAAGGTTTATTGTTAATTATAAATAAAATTTAAGGGATTTTTACAAAAAATATTGGAAAGAAAAAATATTTCCATTTTCATGAAATACAGGTTATTGATTTGAGGGTCAATCAAATGACCAATAAAAAGTTGAGGCAAAAAAACGAAACTTAAAATTAACGAAAGGGTGGAAAATATAAAAATGTTTTTAAAAATTTAACATTTGTTGTAAAAAAATTTAAAACTACAGTCAGCAATCAAACTAAGGTACTATTATTAAGGGGTAACCAAGAAAAAGAAAATGAAGGGAAGAAAAAATGCAAACATTAATACCATTAAAAAATCAATTAATTGCCTTGTTAACAAAAAAGGATTACTATATAAGCTAAGAAAGTATAATAATCTAAATATTGATGAACAGAAATTCAGTTTTTTGTATATACATTATATACATTATATACATTTTTAAGGAAATATTATTAAAAAGGTACCATTCAAATTAGACGATTGAAGGGAACACTAAGTTTTAAAAAAGCTAATAATCAAAAACCTACTTAAATATTGTCCCAGATTTTTTAAAAACTGTTAAAAGAATGAGTGACCAATTTGGGTCATATTTCACTAATTATTAGATAAGGATTTAAACGGTACTTAAATGAATGGCAGTAAATAGTAACAGGAATAAAACTTGATATTGCAAATTTTGAATTGTTGTAAATTTTACTGGCAGTTTGTCCCACTGTTTGAAAGCTTAGATATTTTATATAATTCATTGTAAAAGAGACCTTTGTTTCAGTGAAGCTAAAACATGGGACGAATCTAATTGTTTATTGTGGTTCAATGAACTTATAATTTCTTTCTTCTTAGAATTCTAAATATCTCCATATTCAACACTTGAGCTGGATCCATTCCTAAAAATGGGGAGTGTTATAGGTATGGCGTAAGTGACCCTCCAATCTCAATGCAAAGATGGCAATGCCAGGTTCACAACTTTGTCTGACTAGGTATGAAATGATTATCAATGTTCATTACGCTTAAAACAGATTTTTTCAACTGTGATTTCTCTACAAAAGTGAGTTGCGCATTTCTACTGAAGAAAACCATTTAGGTATTGTAAGAATTAAATACTTTTAAACCTAGAAATAAGACAATAACTACCATATCTTGGATCAGATAAAGGGTCACTTGAAATATGCTGTCCAGTCCCTTTAATATTATATTTTACCTGAAGAGATTCATTCAAGGACCAGAGTTGGCAGAGTAGGTTCATATCAACCTGTCTCAAACTTACCATCTCCTAGACAGACAAGATTTCGTTTATATATTCATAACAATATGTCTCAAGCTCACCATCTCCTAGACAGACAGGAGGGCTAATATATTATATAACTTAGATTTCTTTAATATATTCAATATTCATATATTCATTCATATCAATCTGTCTCAAGATCGCCATCTCTTAGACAGACAACGGGGATAATATATAACTTAAATTAATCATCTTTTCATTAATTAATTAATTTATTTATTCATCCTTTCAATGATTCGTGAATAATATATTCATCCATACATTCATTCATACTTTTATTCATTCATATATTCATCTCTTGATTGATTCTTAAAATATTTGTTCAATAAAACCAATTAATTATCATTAAATCATTAAATCATTAAATCAATAAACCAATTAATTATTCAATTAATCAATTAATCAATTGACCAACCTATCTGCCTACCAATCAACCATCCATTTAAAACCAACCATTTCAAAATGTTCAAATTTCCTAACCAAGAATTAAAAATATTTTTACTCACCTTCCTGAGATAAGTCAGCTGGGAGTCGAGGCTACTGAACTTCCTGTTTACCTAAACATACACAATTGTAAACAATGTACTGCGCTATTACAGTGTAAGTCCCTTACTGCACTGACTTTGGGTGTCCTGGCGGAACCGTCCGGTATTTTGCGACATGCATGCATCATTGCATATTGCATACTAACTATGCAGATAGTGGGGTCTTTATGGCATCAACCATTTATCCACTTCATCCACTGTAACATTGCACTTTCATTCCCTACATCATGCTAATTGCTAAACCTGAGATCAAGGTACTTCTGAAGGATATAGAGGTCATAGGATAGTGGGAAGGACTGGTTACCTGTGATCAGGTAGACTCATTGCATGGATAGATGAAGGAGTACTTACTTGTGCTTTAGCCGTTGCAGAGCTGAGTCCGTTCTGTGAACCTAATAAACTTGGTCTAGAAAATCCTCCGGTTAATCCTCCAACATTTAGGGAGCCTCCTGATCCTCCAGCTACTCCTGATCCTCCTGATCCTCCTGATCCTCCTTCTCCTGCTGGATTGAAGGCATGAACAGCAGCTGAGGGTACTGCAGGTAAACTACTTCTGCACAGCAAAGATATGCATAAAAGCTTAATTAAGATTTACAACGGTACCCTTGAAATCTTAAAATGATCAAACATTTGGAAGATAACGTCGTTTTTCTGACTCGAAAAGTGTTTAATTCTGATAATTTTCCTTGTTTCTTTTAAGACACAAGATACACAAACAAGAAAGGTGCATGTCCATTTTGAAAGGAACATATAATGAAAATAAACAGCTTTTAAAAAAACATGGAAATCTAAAACATAATTGATCAGACCAAGCTTTAAAGGGTTCAGTTGTAAATCGGACATTGCCATCGTTTTATAGAGGGTCACTTAAAATTAGACTTTTAGTCCCATTATTAAAAAAATTACTAAAACGCCTTAAGAAAGGTTACCTAGTTGTTCTGTATGGAGAAGAACGAAGTGTGTGTGCAGGAGATGATTCTCTGAATAATTATCAATTTTATTCTTAATTTTCAAAAATATTAAATCTGAATACTTTAATTGGGATTGAATGTTCACCATAAGAAAATAGTATTACACCATTATTATTATTTTTATTTAACAAAATTGCTTGAGTTGTTCCTGGTCCTAACTCCCTGTCAATTCCACCCATCAGCACCACCCCTTTAGATACCATCATCTGTATTGTATGTTCCTGGTCCCCAGGCAATTCCACCCATCAGCACCACCCCTTTAGATACCATCATCTGTATTGTATGTTCCTGGTCCCCAGGCAATTCCACCCATCAGCACCACCCCTTTAGATATCATCATCTGTATGTTCCGCCTAGGTATCTAGTGAGTGTACAGAAGGGCCCGTGCCAAACCGTCCTATAGGTAGCGGCCAATCTGTGGAAAACATTCGTGTTACCAGGCAGTCATACTTTTTTAGTCTTTATTACACCCGGGATACCCATGGGATCTCTTTAAACTGTTTTAGCCTATTTGATCTAGCCGTGAACTATAGCAAACATATATATAGATATATATATATGTGCGCGAAGCTTTTTTTTTCATATATTATTTTTTTCATTTTTTTTTTCTTGATGCATTTTCTATAGAATTGATAATTTCCTAGTGTTAGACTCAGAGTTTGAGAGGTTTAGAATACCACTGAGACTCTTCGGTAGAGGTGGTAGCCCAGATAAACTTGACATTTTAACTCTCTGTATATTTCAATTATTTACATTATCTAAATCTGAAAATATAAAAATATAAGCTTTCAAAAATGTAAAATCTCAAAATTATGTCACTGTAACTTCTCTTTTTTGTCCAGCTTCAACTTTAAATTTCCCCTGATTTTTTTTTATTTGATGTCTGCCACAATTTTGATAGGATTGATAAATTCTGGAAAATGTTCGACGAAATCATAAATAAATTTTAACTCTGCTGCATATCCTTCTCCTAGTTTTCTAGTTCTCTTTGAACTTATTCTCCTCCTGGTACTCAGACTAAAATATGTTTTTATTATTTAAAAAAAAATCATTAAATCTTTATAATATTTCGATATGGATATTGTGTAAACATGTTGTGTAAGGGGCAAGGGCCCAGAGTTGCCCGTGGAAAAAAATGTTGAAAAAAAAATTAAAAAAACAACCCGCGAAACTTTAATTATTATGAAGATTTTAGGATAAAAATAGGTTTAACCATATTTTCTCTGATTTGCCCCGAAAATTAAATTTTCACAAGTAGTAATATATACAGTCCTAATCGGAAAGACCCGGAATTAATTTACAATTAATCAGTCGACTTTACATTCTAATTTTACAAATATGATTAATGAAACGAATACGATAATCACAAAAAAGCCCTAGTCCTGCCATTTCCAAAATGTGGTCTGCCTTTTTTGAACATTTTAAATTGTCATAGATATGTGTTAAAAAAAGCCCTAGTCCTGTCATTTCAAAAATGTAGTTTGCCTTATTGAACATTCCAAATTGCTATAGATTGTGTTAAAAAAAAGCCCTAGTCCTGTCATTTCCAAAATGTAGTCTACCTATTTTGAACATTCCAAATTGCCATAGATATTTGTGTTTAAAAAAGCCCTAGTCCTGCCATTTCCAATATGTAGTCTGCCTTTTTTGAACATTTAAAATTACCAGAAATATTTATGTTGAGTTGCCTGATTAATTTTCAATTAATTCCAGGTCTTTCTGCTAATGACTGTAGTGTATGCAAGAAGAACCAGAAAACTCTGAACCAGGAAGCCGACTGTCAAATGACGTTGGATAGTAAAATATACGAGACAAAGAAATTGTGCATTGTAAACAGACCAATTTCAAGTAATAAGAGATTTAATAGTTTACTTTAGATCGTTTTTAAACAAATCCCAACCCTATTCTCTCTAGCACTAGAATTATATCATTTTCTTCTCAATATATTTCGCCAAAAACTTTGGCATCATCAGGAGTTCGTTCTTACTCTTTTGAAGAGTATTGAATGAACTGAGGTTACTGGTAAAACCATTTGCATTGGTACAACATCAAATACACTTCAGTTTTCCTTTAATGTCGTCTTCTTAATCCACAGTTTTCTGGTTCTACTGTATAAATATCTATGACCTGCATACCTTAAAGTTCTTCTATTTATATCTTTAATGATCTTCTCTGTATAGTTTGTCTAGTATGTCCAGAATAATCTATCTTTATCTATGTTAAAAACTAACAACTATTAAAAACTTTTGGAAATCAACGCCGGAACCTTTTTTAACCGAATGAAGATTTTATCAACCTCCCAGATGCTGCATAAAGTTGGTTGTGACATGTTGAAAAAGTTTACGGTCGATAATTCTGGATCAATTCTATATGGGAATAATCGTTCCGTAAACTTTTTTCAAATTTGGTATCGCTGTTAAAAGTTTTAAACCGGTTTATCATTCTTAATAGGTTCAGGAAACCAATTTGATTGCCTGCTTTGAACATATTTTGGTCTAAAATCTTTGTTAAATTGTGAACATAAAATCAGTTCCTAAGGTGTCCTATTCAATCAATCAATCAGAGGTTTAGGAGTGTCCTACTGTCCAAAAATCAATCTCGAGATGAACTTACTAAATCAAGAAAGAGATATGGTCTTACAGCTCGTGTTTAGGTGTCAACATCCAAGATAATTTTGGTTTTGGTTTTGACATTTTCTTTTTGCTCTCATTAAAGTAATATTTTTACTATCATGTAATTTTTTGTCAATTTAGAAACCTAACACAGTGAAATCTATTAAACAATAGATTAGGAAGACGACAGTAAGCTAGACTTACTAGCTGTAAATAAAGGTAATAATCACAAAACTTTAAGCTTCTCAACCAATGTTTCTCATGAAAAAGTTAATGCAACGTTGTGTTGAATTTCTAAACTAATTCTGATTTGAATTGAATCCTATTTCCCTCTTTCTTTGCTTGTAAATCATTATGGTTTTCAGTACAATGCTCCCGAGAATTTCTGAGACCTTCAACTGTCCGCCTATAAGTGTATTAAATTAAAGGAAAATATTATGTAAAAATAACACATTGGCTGATTAAGCTCATTATTAAATTACAGGACGTCCCTCCCCTACCCCTCAGCTATATAGATTGTAGAAGATAAACGGCTGATATAATGTTTACATGCTAAGATGAATATGCGGAAACACCCAAAAAAAACAGAATCCTTGAAATATTTTAGAAAAAAATAGAAATAAAACTTTCAAATGCCCGCTGTCGCAAAAAAACCCTAAAATATTTGCAAAGAAAAATCAAGGGAGACCTATTATAACGTGTCGACTGACGGTGTAATGATCCTCCCCCCCCCCCCCCCCGTCTTATAGTCTTATAATACTGACTTGAGGGTAGAGTTTGCGATCTTTAACTCGGCCAAACGCGCTTTGTCATCGCTGTCAAGTTTAGCCATTTCCTCCGGACCCGTCTTATACCCGTATCCAGCATCTTTTGCTAAAAATAAATATATATGAACAACATAATTGCATCTTAAAGGGACTGTCATTGTAATTTCGAGTGATCTTTTTTTTAAAGAGGAGTATTCCCGATTAAAACCTTTGTCTGATCAGTAATGTGGAATATTTTAGAGTTTTCTAGATTGTAAACGTTAAGTGTTTAATTATGAAATTTACTCAAATATTTTTGACGCACAGAAAGAGAAATTACCTCGAAAATAAACTAATTTTTATTGAAAATTTGTTCGATATATCATGCATTCTTGTTCAGACAAAGCTTTTTAGAGTTCCGTTATGGATGTCAGGGGAAAAGTAAAAGAATTTCAGGGAAAAAGTGATAAAAACAGAGAAAAAAAGTTTGTAAGCTGAACTTTTTTTAACCGTCTCCGGCCCCAGTGTACGGTACGTGAGAAGAGTGAGGGGGAGGTTAATCCTTAAAAACATATATCCCAGGAGAAAGAACTTACAAAGCAATCCTTCTCTTATCTGTTTCTCCTCCAGCTGATTTTGTCTCTTTATATGATCCTTCCCGAGCAGATGATTCTCCAACGTTGACTAAACAAACATAAATAAACCACAATAGCCATCTCGATATTCACTGTGGGCACTTTAAATTTTGTTCCTCCCCTGTTCCTTCAACCACTGAGTGGGTACGATTACCATTTGGCATATAAAATAAAGATTAAATTAATCTGTAGTTTAACTAAAGATTAAGATCAAACAATATCCAAGTCGCAATACCAGGATTCAGGTATTTTTTTGTCAAATCAAAATCAAACATTAGCTTATATTGCTGATCATTTTTCTTCAAGCCTTTTCTATAAATATACTTTGCTTGTCTGTCTGTTTGTTTGTTTGTTTGTATCCAATAAACGTCAAAACGGCAAAACCGATCTAGCAGAATTTTTTTTGTGGGATTTTGCATGACCCCAGGGAAGGTTTATGGATGATCGAATTCAAAAGAAAATAAAGGAAATACAACTGAATTATGCTTTTATTAAACTTTGCAATATCTTTGACCTAAAACATAAAAAGTTCATAAACGATCAGAAAACGATCGTTACGACATCGTTGTTTTTAAATCGTTTTTGGTTCGTTTTTCGCAATTCATTTCTGCAAAAAGAAAAAGAAATATTTAGAACAAACAATATAATATATATTTGCTTTTTTACACATTTTAACCTTGAAAGAAAATATAAACCAAACACGAACCCTCTGAATCCCTACACTCACCTGGCATGGTACTGTTATCATACAAGTATCGCATCTATACGGAGGACCAGCCATTTTATACAAATTTATAAATTACAGAAACAATATTTAGTTCACTGTTTGTTTGTGCTACACAGCCGATATATAAGATCTGAAAATAAATATCAATCACATATTTGAGCAGTAGAAGAGGTCAGAAAATGCAAGAAATATATTGAGAACCTCCATATAATTGTTTACATAAAAAATGTACTGCACTTTCTGGAGAAATGTAAACAAACTTTTCTTCAAGCTTCCCTGAAACTGCAGTACACTTTTTATGTAAACAAAGTTATAGGAGTTTGGTACATTTCTTAGATATGTGTTACATATTGTGCACTATACATTCTAACATTATATCTAAAAGGATTTGAATCAAAACATTTTTTTTGTACGTGAAGAATAGAAATTTTGACTATGAGATTGCGGAAAGGCCGGATTTAGATTAATTTATTAAATATTCATAAGTCCCAGTAAAAAATGGATCCGGCTCCTCAATATTTCTTCAAGTTTCGCTATTTTAACCATATTAAGGTGCATCATGAGTTCAGGTTTCTTTATAAGATTGTTGTGTTCTGTTGTCAACTACGATCAATGTAGCGTAGGTAAATGTTAAAAAACTTAAATTGCAGAATTAGATATTTTCTTGAAAGCCAAATTTGGAAGAAAAGGTATCTAACTTGAGCTAAAAATAAAAGATTGCCTAGTCTAATAGTATAATCTCTGAGGTATCTGAGAAGTTCATTTCATATTTGGGTTCAGCTTTCACTTCTGTGTCTTCATTATGTTCGCCTTTTGCTCTAGGTTCCATCTAAACAAGAAAAAAATCAGACTAAGAGAAAATCATTAAAGTTATAATGAATAAAAAACCATGGTTTACAGCTAGTTTACTGCAGGTTTACTGCTGGTTTACTGCTGGTTTACTACTGGTTTAATGCTGGTTTACTGATGGTTTAATGATGGTTTACTGCTGGTTTACTGCTGGTTTACTGACGGTTTACTGATGGTTTACTGATGGTTTACCGCTGGTCATATGATGGTTTACTGATGGTTTACTGATGGTTTACTGATGGTCATATGATGGTTTACTGATGGTTTACTGCTGGTCATATGATGGTTTACTGATGGTTTACTGATGGTCATATGATGGTTTACTGATGGTTTACAGATGGTTTACTGCTGGTCATATGATGGTTTACTGATGGTTTACTGATGGTTTACTGATGGTTTACTGATAGTTTACTGATGGTTTACTGATGGTTTACTGTTGGTTTACTGATGAAACTGATAGGCACCGTGTTCAATCATTTAAGGTTATTTGATTTTTAAGAAGCTCCACAATGCTTAACCGATTTCAATATTAAATGCTGGATAAGTTTGCTTTAAACTTTATGCAAAATTTTTACTCTGACCAGAAAAATTAAGCAAGACAATTTTTCATAATGATTGGTAAAATCGTTTTGATAAATGGTTTGAAAAATCGTTTTGGTGAGGTGAGAGAATAAATGTTATTCAATGTTAAGAAACAGAACTTGTAGAAAATCAATTTGTGTTGTGTGCCAAACATCTAAGATCTCTTTAGAGCAATTTAAAGCCAAAAACATTGAATGTTACAAAACGAACCTGAAAACAAGTAATCTCACAATTAAAAAGCTGTAACATGCAATCTTTTGACAGGGGGGTAATTATTAAGTAAGTTACAGGATAGATTTGTAACTTTATTTGGAATAAATTTAACTGGAAGTTAACAATTTGATTGGAGTGCTGAACTTTCTTTTTTAATGTTGACATTGTGACTCTTAAAGACAATTATGACTTCAAAAGAAAACTCACTGTGAACTAGATAAAAGGAGAAGGTAAAATTTAAGCAACATTACTGGTACAATTTTTGACCTCGCAGCTCATCTTGTTTTGATTTTACGCTCAGTATGAGAGAGGTAAACTTATCCAGTGAAATATAAGAAACTAGGTTCTTCTATTTAAACTGTTAATTGTGGCTTTATCTGTGAGGATCTTCTCTTTGTACAGTATAAAACCAAAACAAAAAAAGTTTGCGGATTTCAAAATATTCTTTCGCGCATTTTCCAAATTTCACAAAAATAAAAAACTTTTAAACACAAATTCTTAAAATTTAGATCATTCATAAAACTTCCCTGGGGTCTAGAGATGAAATTTACTTTAGATTAACGTGAATCCAGCCCTGGACTGGATAGTGGGTACCAACCTTGGTTGATCTGCATGAAACAGGTTGTTTACTCCTGTTCAGAGATGAAATTTTCCTCTCAAGGTTCCTATTATCCTCTAACAGCCTTTCCTTCTCCTTTAAAACTGCGTCAATTTCCTTTAGAACCATCACAATCAAATATCAAGAAATTATCAATATTTTTCCAATGTTAATGGGGATCTCTCAGCTTTTAAATTATTTTTGAGAAATCATACACATATGGCTCTGCTTTAATTCCATTTGTCGTAAATATTTTATTCTCTACTAGACCAGAAAGGGGTGTATTGAAAGTTAACCCAAGGGGGGAGGGGGGTGACATTTTATCACGCCGATTTTTTTGGTTCGCTCCCTGAAAAACCGCATTAAGAAAAAAATGTAAATAAGATTAAGGTCTAATTGAAAGAATATAATAAATTATCATAAAATGGATTTCAATTGATAAGATATTAATATGAATGTACTATTAATAAATTAGGCCTAGGGTCCAGGGGGTATTTCTAGGGGTACACAGGGTTCCAGCCCCCCCCCCCCCTCCTGAGACCATATCAGCAAATATGTTAATTTTTCAACTCAAACTTGTAAATACTTAAGTAAAAGAAACAAATTATTTAATAATTATTTTGATTGTCTTGGACATTCCTTGAGGGTAGTCTCTATCTGATGATGCTTATTTTTACACTCCATATTTTTCATCATAAGAGATTTCATCTCGGCTCTAAAGAGATAAATAAAAATAAAAATCATAATAAAGTTTCGGTCAAACCATCCTTGTCCTACAGTGAGAGTGGCAAAGCATTGCTTTCACATATTAAAGGGACAGTATGCGTAATTTCAAGAAAGACTTCCATTTGTAGAGGCGAGGCCAATTCACAACAGTACTCTTACAATTTTGACTGATCAGTGATCAGGTATGTGGAAAAGATGATCAGTCAAAGGTTTAAACTTTAAAAGTTACCATTGAAAATCTGGCATTGCCATCTTTGCATAAGGGTCACTTTAAATTACGTTTACAGTCCCTTTATAATAAAAATAATGTCTCAAAAAAAGAATACTCACTGTAGGTCTGCATTTTCTTTCTCCAAATCATTGGCTAGGTATTTGTCTTCTCTACTCAACTTATTTCCGCCAGATCGGGAACCATCTAAATTCAATCAATCAATCAATCAATCAATCAATCAATCAATCAATCGATCGATCAATCAATCATTTATTCATTCATCCATCTTTTCTTTCATTTATTCATTCATTTATTTATTGATATATCTGGTACAATGTTCATTCATTTTATTATTCTGTTACATTCATTATTTTCCGATTTGAAATTACTTGTTTTTATTCAAATTTTTTTTACATTCAGTTTATGCATTTACTTTATCATTTCCACATTCAACTAACATATTTTGTTACTTTTTTCATTTAATCTATCATCTTTTTCATCTATAATATTTCTTAATTATTATTTTTTTTTCTACCTTTTTTCTCTCTTTTTAAATCATTAAGGCTCAAATTTTAATGTATGACCAAAAATTAAATTAAATAAAACTTACTCCATCGCTCCTTCTTTCTCTTCTCCTCTATCTCTCGAACCCGCTTGATGTGATCCTTACCCCTCATATGATTGTCCAAAGTGTTCTAGACAAAGATTAAAAAAAATTTAAGAGTGACCTAGACTGGCTCAAATTTATTTAGGATAGAAAATCAGAAGTTAATTGTTGTCCAAATTTATGATTCTAACTAATTTGAGAAAATAGATGATATTGTATATTAAAAAATATTCCAATGTTTGCCAATCCATTAAAGGTAATCCATTTTAAAGATACATTGAAGACGGATGTCTAAATTAAACCGTCAGATTACTATACAGATAAAGGGATTACATGGAAAAGCCTCCCCAATATGGGATACCCAGACCGCCCACGGGGTTAAGCGCAAAAACACCGGCAATGAAATCTCTTTTTTTTTTATTATTGTAATTGTTGTACCTGACATGGTACTGTAACAGTACATATCTTGCATTCATATCTTTTTATTTCAGCCGCTAACCTCAGATGCTTCTCTCCCTGCAAATTAGATGGTATAAAGAGACTGTAAGCGTAATTTCAAGTGATTCTCCATTCAAAGATATCGGTAATGTTAAATCGTCTATACGCAACATCCCCCCGACTGAACTTCTGACCTACTAACTTTCCGACCTACTGCAATATCGGACCTACGCCAGCTGTTTATTTTATTACTATTTGAGGGTTAGGTTAGGTTAAGACAATTTCTGGGCCGAGCGCTGCGGCTAAGACAGGCTAGGGGGCCGAGCGCCGCGGCTAGGACAGGCTAGGGGGCCGGGCGCTGCGGCCACAAGTCCATATAGCAGCTGTAATACCACGTGCTAGTAGGTCGGATGTGTAGTATAGCGGATTTGGCGTAGGTCAGAAGTGGATTATGGCGGATATGTGTAGGTCGAAAAATACACCACCAAAGATATCAATGCACGATTTACAAGGGTACATTTAAACCTTTATAGTTTTGATATTTCCTTTGTGTCATCTGTGCAGTAGAAATGCGCAAGTCAATTTAGTATAGGAAACCCACAATTGAAAATAATCAGTTTTCAAAAAATTATAAACAAACACGGGGTCATGTGAGGTCCCACACAAAATTTGGGCTCGATCGGTTCAGTCGTATTGACGTTTATCAGGTTTTTTAAATCCTTATTTGCAAGGTCCTACGCAAATCGTACCAGATATACCAATTTGTTTAGAATTTAAAGATTGATTGATTGATTGATGTGCCATTAGGCGGGCACTTTAAATGAGAATTTAAAGAAAATAATAATTTCTTGATACTTGACCTGTTTATGGTTTTCCATAACATCTCTAGAGGCCACTGTAACCCCACACAATTCACAGTACATATCCCTCGAAGAGTTTTTAAACTGTCCATGGTCGTATCTTCCTTTTTCAAACCTATAAGATATTTGTTTTCTGCAGTAAATCTTTATAAAAATCCAATTGTTACAATTTAAAGTAAATTAAATAATATTTTTCGCACCAGGCGGACTCGAGAGCCAGAAGATATTTCAGCTTAATCCCATGTGACCCCTTTTCGATAAATTTTAAATTGATTTGTTAAGAAAGAAAAAGTACAAGAAAGCGGTGCAACATGAATCGATTGGGAGACAGGAGGCAGAATTTAATTCATAATAAAAAATGATTGCGTAATGATCTTTTTAAATAAAGGTGTCCAATACATATGGGAATTCAGTGTCGACTTTAATATCGTCTTTGATTTCCGATAATTAATAAATGATACGTGCATCAAAATAAGATTGAAATTCTTATTAGTTTTTAAATTAATTTTGAAGATAAAAAATGGCAGACCACATTTTGGAAATACCGAGATTAATACTTTTTGGTGTTGTGATGCTACAAAATCATATTCACGAAATAATCCCGCATGGAACAAAGACGATATAGAAGTCGTCATTCAATTCCCATGTTTATTGGGACACCCTGTACAAAACACCTACTTTGGCGCCATTTTATCGTAGCTCTCTGTATCGAAAACTTTAGCAAGACTTGGATCATTATACATCTGAACCTTCTTCTCATTATTTGTCCGCATCCAGTACTGCTCGTCGTACGTCACGTTGTTGGAGGGGTCCGTCTTGATGGTGTCAAACCTACCAGTTAACCGTCGTTGTAAGTTGTCCGCAATTTTGGATTTCATGGCAAGATGGCGCCGCCCATCAATATGAGACTTCAAACAAGATTATTATTTCCATTAATTGCGTAATTTCAAGCAACTCTTTTTTATAGATTGACATACTCTTGATTAGTATAATGGTGCCATTTAAATTTTTAAAAGTAAAAAATTTAGAGAAACTAGCTTGGAAATATAAATGATTGGCCAAAAAAGCGTCAGTTTTTATTAGATGCAAAGCATAATTGAAAAAAAATAATTTTTAGCTTAGATCAATAATCTCAATCCGTTCCTTCATGGATCCTCTATCGTGCAGCCTGACCTCGCAGATCTTACAGTATAAGCTGTCCAGAGCCTTGTTGTCCTCCTCTGTATACCAAATTGACGAGGAAGGACCCGGAGATCTAAAATTTAAGCATTTTTTCAAATGTGGCTCCGTATAACGCATTTAGGGGAAGGGGGGGGGCAGCCATCCCTAGATTACCCAAGATAAGGACAGTGCAAATGGTATAAATGATAGGCTTTAGTCGTTAAAAGATTCAGAATTATAAAATGTTTCACAAAAATTTAATTACCCCCCCCCCCCCAACATTCTTAATATTGCGTTTGTATTGAGGCTAATTTGTCAAAATTGCCTACAAAAAAATCTATTTTATTGCCATGTATCACATTGCCTTGTACTCTGAAATAACGTTGCTTAATTCGCAGTTTATCAGTTTCAAAGTGTCTTACTGGCCTAGTATTTAAATCTAGGCCCGAGTTTACCTAGATTTCTCGACTTCAGACAAGACAATCACCCCGTCTGTTCGTTCCGCCTTGAGAGTGGATCGCGGCGGAGAATATGACGGAGATATGCGTTCCGCCTTCAAATCCGAAGAATACTCAACCCTGAAGAAAACAAGATTTAATTTATTTTATTTAAAAAAACGGTTGAATTTAGTTTACAAAATTATTTTTGCACTAAAGCTTAAAAAAATAACTTATCGTTTCAAATTTTTATTTTTTAGTTAAGAAAATTTTATGTGTTCCGCAAGTTGTTGTACCTTTCATGTTTTGTGGGCGCAACTCTGGACTCTGAAAAAGATGGAGGGGATCGACTTCTTGATCTTTTCCAGGAACTTCTTGAGCGTGTCGGAGAAAGACTTTCTGAGGACGAACTATAAGGGGACGGTCTTCTGGGTCTTGAACCCCTGTCTCTCCACGAGGGGGAGGCAGAACGTTTAGACGTTCTTCTCTCCGTAGCTCCACGTTCAGCATACCAATGTCGACCATCATCTTGTAATCTACTCGGCTCTCTCCTGGATGAACTTGCTCTGTATGAATCTCTACCAGGCGAAGAACCTCTATGTCGACCTGAAGAGTCTTCTCTGTGTCTAGAGTAAGATTTAGCTCTGTGATCAGAGGTTTGATAATGTTTAGAGTCTCTATGTCGACCTGAGGAGTCCTCATTATGTAAAGGAGTTCTTCGGTATCTAGCTTCCTAAATATAAAAAATCATTAATAGTGATAATGATAATATTGATGATAAATGATGAAAAATAACAATAACTAATAATAACAACTATTAATTGGCAAAACAATTACAACAATATCAAATACCCATCTCCTACAAATATTAATGCTGATGATACTGATAATCTTTAAGATATCAAAATAATTCGAAACAAAACTTTAAATGATAAAAATGATCTAGAAAATAAAAAAATAAATAAAAAAGCCATTAAAAATAGATGGCTTAGAGTTTAACTTTTTTCAATCATAGCACATTGCACACATATACAATAAAACATATTTCTTAATTCGATTTTCAATCTAAAACTATCAAAGTTTTACAATAAGATTGGGCCAACATAAAAATCATGGGTTATTTCTTACCTGTTCGTATCTGTCAGCCATTTTTCATAGAAATGTTAAAATATTGCACATCAAACCATTTTTAATTTAATATCTGAAATAAAATCTAATTCCAATCAATTCAAATTAAATAAAATATCAAAACACACCAATAAAATTTCCATTACAAAAAATTAAAATTATAATTTTAATTTTTTAAGATTTAACAGTTTAACACTATAAATTACTAACAATCATAAAACGTGCAAGAAAATATAAAGTTTTAATATTACTAGCATTTTATTAAACCTTTAGAGGACATTCAGTAAATTAGTAAATAAAAATATAGAAAAAAAACATAATGTAAAAATACCTGTTTTGTATATTCGCAATGCTATAAATAATAAATTACTCAAAATTAAATCACAGTATTTTTATCACCCTGCAGTTCTATTACTAGCATTTTTGTTTAAAGAATCTCTTCAAAAATTTCCCTAACCTTTTCTTATTTACGTGAATATTTAAAACCTCTCTGCATTCAAGAAGAAACCGTTGAAATAATTATTGCTCATTCTGATCTTCAGTTTGCGAATTACCGATATCTGACGTTTCAGAAGAATTGCGGATTTTCTGGTTTTCAGATTCCTGGATTTTCTCGCTAGAGTCCGCCACACTACTCGTCTCAGACTTGGCCTCTTCAATCTGCTGCAGTGTTTCCTTGACCTGGCTGTTTTCTCGCGATATCTGAAAATTTTGGATTAGAAATAGGAAATGCCGTTTTGGCAAAGCACAACTACCATGCGAATAAAACAGTTGTTTATTAAAAAAAAGATTAGGTTATCTTTCCGAATATCTTCTTATAGAGCAATATATTTAAAAGTGTAATACCAATGTTAAACAATAGTTTCAATAAATTTTGATATTAAATTATGACTAAATTTCTGCAGCATGAACATTGAACATTGAACATTTTTGATCCTCTTTGATACAGGGATAGCCAGAAAACAATTGAAAACTAGGACTATAGCAATACTAATTTAGTGAAATTGATCTGTTTTCACTGGAAAATTGCTGTGTCTCACGGTCAATGGACTTTTTATTTAAACTTTAAAGAATTCAAAGATTTTCACATGAGATTTTTAGCTCCCTAAATTTGAAATTGACAGAAAATTTGGTTGCAAATCTGTGTGAAGTGTTAATTATTGAGTAAAATCGTTTTACCTGTTTATTCTCCGGGGATATGCTGACCTCCCTACTGAGACTCTGAATGGGTGTCCTCGGTTTAATGGAGACTGAAGCTAGGATGGCCGCCAGCTGTTCCTGTGTCGGACATCCAACAATAATCTGCTGCTCTGCCGTATACTCTGTCCTAAGAGTAACAATAACAATAGTTTCTTAATCGTTATAGTTCAATTAAAAATTTGTTAATAAGACTACCAACATTTTAAAACAGTATAATACTGTTAAAGTTATCTTTTATTTAACTTTGTAATACGTTTATCCAAAAATATCGTTAAATAACGTACATTTTTGCATCGTTTTTGGATAATTTTTATTAAAGCTTCTGTCGGGGTCAACATTTGGAATAGTGTCAGAATAAACTATGCTAGAATAAACTTCGTACATTATGCCAACCTCTGAGCCTGAAAGAAAATATATGCAAAAAACGAGCCAAAAACGAACCAACTAAATGCACATGACTACCTGAGGGTTGAAATGAATGAGACGAAGGTAGAGATGATTGAGGAGCGGATTGGACGGAACAAGATGAACTCCGTCTCACGGTTAGCCAGGTATAGTTGCATCTTACGCTGGAGCATCGGCACCTATTTAGTTTACATCATTGTTATTCAATGTCTTAGTCATTTTATATATAATACAATATCTACCTGAGAATTTGATAAGACGGATTAAGTAGATATTATAGTTGCAACAACTATATGATATCTACCTGAGATTTGATATGACAGATAGAAGTTGCAACTATAATATATTTGAAAAGACGGATCTGGAGGTTGCAACTTCAATATTTACCAGAGATTTAATAAGACGGGTGGAGGTTGCAACTATAGCATCTACCTGAGATTTGATAAGACGGATGGAGGTTGCAACTATAATATCTACCTGAGATTTGATCAAACGGATGGAGGTTGCAACTGCCGCTTGTAAAGCTGAGTCAGCTGCCCAGGGCTGGGATTTAAGAAGTGCAGATTTATCTCCACGAACTTGGTAAAAACTCAGAACCTGGTCATTAAACAATTAACAAAAAACAAAAACAGAAATGTCATTAAACAGATTTCAATTGTATTTCAGAAATGGGTTTGCTAACTTAGTGACCATCTGGAACAGTTTTGTTCTTATTATCATAATTTAAAGAAAGTTTACCAGTTTGAACATAGATGATAAATGATCAAGAAGTTGGAGAAAAATCAAAAACAGGTTTTCTAAATTAGAGAATTCCTCCCATTTCTGTATATAATCTTAAATGGCGCGCAAAATTTCAAATTTATCGGTATCATATACGCGACTCTGATTGGTTGAATTTTATACACTTTTCAGGATACAAGTACAACATTAGATTAGTCGCGATATTAAGAAAAAGAGAGGATCACGCATTAATCTCGATATCCACCATTCAGCTCAGATAGTTAAAATTATTGATTGATACCTTGGTATTAAGATCCTGAACGGGATGAAGTAAACTACTCGCTGAATCCTGTATAAAGGATTCACAAGTGTGCTTCAGACGACGGTCAACTTCCTTCTTAGAATCCCTAAACAAATAAAGAATGTATTATGATTATGATTATGATATTGATGTTAATAAAAACAATAATAATAATAATAATATAAATACTAGTAATAGTAATATTAATCATAGTAAAAATGATAGTGATATTGATAAAAACAATAATAATAATACTGATAATTATAATGATAAAAATAATAATAAAACTAGTAAATACTACTACTACTCCTACTACTACTACTACTACTACTAATAATAATAATAATAATTTTGGTAATAATGATAATGATAATGATAATAATTATAATTATAATAATAATGATTACAATAATCAATACCTAAGGTGTTCTTGTACTCCAGGTGTACCCTCCAGAAGGAATTCAAGTAAGGAATTGTTCCCGTTCAGAGTCAGAAAATCTCCTTTCCTATGTAAAATAAGGATATCAGATAATTAGATTAGATATTTTGTTGCCCATTTGAAAATCTTTCTGACCTGTTGAAAAGTGCAACTGCCGCGCTTGTAATTTTGGAAAAATCCAGAGATGTTTCCTTGACCATAAAGTCAGCCTTAAATATAAAATTTCATTTGTGAATTCTTTGAAAACTCATTTTTGTAAAATAGAATAAATAAGGTTAATAAATACTAAGAAAAATAAATCCCACCACAGCAGCAGTAGTAACCAAAAAAGGCATACTAAAAGTGAAGAGCTTAAAGCAACGTATAGATAGATATGTTGTAAAAACAGTTAAAAATTATAAAATCCGAATCGGAGCTTCTTATCAATTAATTGAACGAAGACGACCCCCCTATTTTATGGGTTTCACTGTACTTCTCCTCCTTGACGTTTTTGTGAAGCGACATTTTAACTTCTTTCAATATAAAAAACGGAAAACCCCACAAAGTTATTTTGGAATCGCGGATTGATTCAAGCAAAACAACTTTCGCAATTTCCATAAGTTTCTCTGGATTTTACCTGGAATGGCGCAATCTGTTCCCGAAGAGTGAGAAGGTGCTTTATCTCGAAGAGTTGACCGTCAGCTTTACTCTTCTTTGGGTTCTTTGAAATCTCCTAAAATAAAAATTATTATTTAAAAAATAAAAAAGAGAACTTTAAGATTTTAATTAAATAAATGCGTAAAAAGTTAAATACAAAAGTAAAACTGAAAAGAGAAATTTATAGATTTTAATTTAATGAATGTTTAATAAAGTTAAATAAAAAGTAAAATTGAAAAGATAAATTTATAGATCTTAACTTAATGAATGTTTAATAAAGTTAAATGAAAAGTAAAACTGAAAAGAGAAATTTACAGACTTTAATTTAATGAATGTTTAATTTAATGAATGTTTAGTAAAGTTAAATGAAAAGTAAAACTGAAAAGAGAAATTTCTAGAATTTAATTTAATGAATGTTTAGTAAAGTTAAATGAAAAGTAAAACTGAAAAGAGAAATTTATAGAATTTAATTTAATGAATGTTTAATTTAAGTTAAATTATGTATACCTCAGCGGCCAACTGTACCGAGTCCAAACATGCCAATAAAACTTCCTATACAAATAATTAAAAAAATTCCGTGTCAACATGAGATGAAAAATGAAAATTTAAAAAAGTGGACATTTTTTTATAGATTTCAACAACGACACACTATAGAGTGTGGAAGCCTATTATTCTAAACCTTTTTTTTTAAATATTAACACCAGTTTCTTACTTGAAATATTTGACCAAAATTGTTGGTTCCATAAAAGTAAAGACTATAGACCAACCTGAGAAAGCCCCTGAAAAATTGGTTTCTCCAGACATCTATAGAGTTTAGAAAGGGTGAGTAGAGTGCGTCGGACTGGTGGATACCACATACCATGCAGGTCAGCAGGAGAACTACTCGTATACGTCCTAGATTCAATAATATGGACGTCACGTTGATAATTGATGACGTCTAATGCTTGCTAGGGTACTTGTATTTGTCCTAGATTCACTGTTACAGGAGTAGAGGATACTGGATACCAGGAGAACTACTTGAATACGTCCTAGATTGAATATTACAGGACCAGCGGATACTGGATACCAGGAGAACTACGTCCTAGATTCAATATTACAGGACCAGTGGATACTGGATACCAGAAGAACTACTTGTATACGTCCTAGATTCAATATTACAGGACCAGTGGATTCTGGATACCAGGAGAACTACTTGATTTAGTCCTAGATTATATTTTTTAAGCTGAAGGGCCCGGCGTTGCTCGTGGGGAAAAAAATGTTTGGAAAAAAATATTTAGATTTTTTTAGCCTATAACACCACCCGGCCACCCATGAGTGTCCCTAAAATGTTCAGCCCAATCGGTCCAGCCGTTTGGCCGGCTATACAAAACATATATGAATGTCTTTTTATCAATCTATCTATCTAAACCTAACCTGGAATAGTTAGGGGGGGGGGGGTTGTTGATATTTTAAATCAATTCTTAGAAGTCAGACGAATTGTTCCTACCTGCTGTTAATATTTCCGACCTCCATACTGGTAAGACTGACCATACTAGAGTTTGAGTTCTGACGAGAATGCGTCTTTCCACGTTCCTAAGCAAAACATTGGTTCAAAAAACATGCCTTTCACATAAAAAGAAACTGAGAGATGACAATTTTTTTAGATAATAAGCATACATTTCAATTTAATCATTTTGAATTTTTTAACATGAACAAAAAAGATCCAGTCTCTTGAATTACATCATTAAACTCTGCTCCCAAATACTGGAATCATGATACCCCTCTTCTATTCTGAAAAAATGATTCTCTAGATCCTTTTTTGTTTTTACTCTCAACCCTATCCATTCACAAGTTTTAAATCCCAATATTTATTTCAAAATCTAACATCTATAACACTGCTGAATCAGCTGGTCACGTTATGTACCTACTGTTCTGCTGCAGAATCAGCTGTTTAGTAACATGTACCTGCTGTACAGCTGCTGAGTCGGCTTTTAAGTAATATGTACCTGCTGTTACCACTGTTCCTGCTGAGATAGCTGTTCAAAAATATGTACCGGTTGTCATTGAAGCTGAGTTAGCTGTACAGAATATGTACCTGCTGTTCTACTGCAAAATCAACTGTTCAGCAAAATGAACCTGCTGTTGCTGCTGCAGGGTCACCTGTTCAGTATTATGTACCTGCTGTTCTGCTGCTGAGTCAGCTGTTCAGTATTATGCACCTGCAATAGCTGCTGCTGAGTCAGCTATTCAGCAATATGTTCCTGCTGCTGCTGAGTTAACTGTTCAGTAATATGTACCTGCTGTTGCAGCTACAGGGTCAGTTATTCTGCAATATTTACCTCCTGTTCTGCTGCTGAGTCAGCTGTTCAGTATTTTTTAGCTGCTGTAGCTTCTGCCGAGTCATCTGTTCAGCATTATGTACCTGCTGTAGAGTCAGTTGTTTATCATTATGTACCTGCTGTTGCTGCTGCTGAGTCAGCTGTTCAGCAATGGATTCCATCATCTCCAATTTCTCTGGATATGCCAGATCCCCAGGGGATGGTTTATATCCTTAATATTATATCATTATTTCTTATCAAATCTAAAATTAAAATTACATAATGTTCAAAAAGAAAATCAATGTACAATACATGGTTCCAATTCGGCTTCCTACCTGTAATATCTGTTCTTATGTACACTGATGTTCTGTACACAAGTCTCTCCTGTACATCTTGTAACATCTGGTGACCTACGCGTCTAAAAACAAATACTTATGGGACTGTTAACTGTTTTAGAAAATATGGTTGAAGTCATGTGGGAACTATTTTGGATAACTAGTTGATAACAAGTTCTAAATTCTCTTTTGTGACATTATTTTTAATTTGATTTCTGATATTTTCTTGCAATCTTGAATCATACCTGTATGCTGTTAGGTAGGGATAGGAGACACAATGTTGACCGATAACCTCCCCACGCAGTATAGCGGTTAGCTCAGCCAGTGTCTCCAGATGGCTCACCTATTATTATCATTATTATTATTATATTATAGAGGACGTGAGTCAGATTCTAATGAAAATGCATAAATAACTTCCAGTATATATATTTCTTATAGCTTATTACTAGAGGGTTCAGAACTTGAGTCAATATCGACATCAGTACAATGCGCTTTATCTGTTCTATCTCATTCTGTTGAATCTTGTGGAACTTGTTTAACGCGGCCAGTCTGAAACCACTTCTACTCTCTTGCCAACTTGGAGCTGAAAGGTTTTAAGGGAGCGGGCTAAAACCTTGTAAGGACCTTCGTAGAGGGGGGCTAGAAGAGCAACATGTCCATCCTTGTGTATAAAAACCATTGGGCAAGATGAGAGTTCTGCAGGAATAACTTCTGGAAGAGTGTCAGCTGCAGAAGTATTATGACGTGGCGGAACAGGTTGAAAACCAGACATCGATTTTTAAGGTTTTCATAGAACAGATTTGTTGGAGGATCTTGTACTTCTAGGAACTGGCCAGGCAGGGTTAACTCGGAACCATAAACAGCCTCAGAGGCGGATGTGGCGGAGTTTTCTCTGGGAGATGTACGTAAACCCAATAGAACCCATGGCAGGTGTTCAAACCAATTGGAGGAGGCTAGACGAGCACATAGGGAATTCTTTAACTGCCTGTGGAACCTTTCCACCATGCCGTTGGACTGAGGGTGGAAGGCTGTGGTGGTCTTGTGCTTGATCTTGAGTAGGGAGCAGATGGCTGACCATAGGGATGAAGTGAACTGGGCTCCTCTGTCACTTGTAATCACTGCAGGTATGCCAAACCTTGAGATCCATCCATGGAACATGGCGGAGGCACACTCCGCCGCAGAAATCCCAGTTAGAGGTATAGCCTCAGGCCATCTTGTTGATCTGTAGATGCATGTGAAGAGGTATGTAAAACCATGAGATGAGGGTAAGGGACCAACAAGGTCTACATGCACATGTGCAAATCTTCTGAAGGGTACAGGAATCTTTTCAGGGCGAATGTGAACATGGCGGAGGACTTTTCCTTGTTGGCACTGCAGGCAGGACTTGCACCAGTCACGGACGTTGTTGGCTAAGCCCCTCCAGAAACCTTGTAGAAATAAGACGTCTGGATGCCCGAACTCCAGGATGTGATATTCCATGTAAGGCGGAGAAAAATGTTAAACCTTTGAGAAGATGGAACCAAGGGGAGGAGAACCTTCGTCTTTTCGTCACAGAGCAGAGAACCATCCTGTACTGGAACAGTTACGAGGCTGAGGGTGGGGGAACAGCTGTTCTTTGGCTAATTCTGAAAAATTAATCACTAAAGAAGTTGGAAAAGGTGATGGAGTTGTTGAAACTGACACCTCAAACACCCCAGACACCTCAGACACCTCTGATACCTCTGATACCTCAGACACCTTAACTCCAGGGGAAGGAGGCAGCTGTAGAGCAGGGGGAGATTTTGGAGGAGGAAGGGAGAGATTGTCAGCCACTACATTTGCAGCTCCAGGTGTATGGCGGAGATCACTGGTGAATTCTGAGATATAGGATAATTGGCGTTGCTGACGGGAGGACCATTGGCTCTATCAAAGGCATCTTGTAACTCCTGGGACCAGTTAAGAACCTGAGGATTTCCAGCTAGGGCATCAGTGAGAGGGCAGAGAGTTCTTGCAATCCCAGGTAAAAAACGGCGGTAAAAGTTGATCATGCCTAGGAACCTCTGGAGACGATGTACATCCTGGGGATGTGGTTGGAGGAGTAGGGCATCTACATGACGACGTAGGGGAACAATGCCATCAACATTAATCTTATGTCCCAGGTACTCAATCTCGTGTTGTACAAAACTACACTTATCCAGGTTCAACACTAATCCGTTCTGAACCAGGAGCTCTCAGACAACCCGGAGATGCTCGATGTGGAGTTTCCTGGTCCAACTGGCAATCAGGACGTCATCCAAGTAGATGAAAACATAGGGTAATCCTCTAAAGATCCTGTCTATCAATCGTTGAAATGTTTGGGCCAGTCCAAACGGCATATATAAAAATTCAAACAATCCAAATGGAGTCACAATGGCAGTTTTATAAATATCTGCCTCACTCATGGGAACCTGATTGTAACCCTTCACTAGGTCGAGTTTACACACGGAGGCAACGGAGGAATCGGTGGGAGAAAACCTAGGTGGTGCAAGAGGTTCAAAGGAGAGATTTTGAAGAACTTGGCGGTTCTTGGTGTCGACTAGGAGGTCAAACTCTGCCAGGAAGTCTGCTCCCAGGATTGGTCGGTCCATGTCGGCGAGGAGGAACTGGAACTGGAAAAAGCAGGAACCAAACTGTAGAGGAATCAATCTGGAACCCCAAGCTTTAGTTGACCGTCCATCAGCCATTAGGAGGCAGGGGCCTGTTGGTGCAGCTGAGGAACAATGGGGAAACACAGATCTTGAAGCTCCAGTGTCAACTAAATAATCACGGTTTGACAGGGCATCTTGAAGGTACACGAGATAACCGCCAATGGGAAGGCTGTTAAATTTTTCCTCCTCCCGTCGGCTCTGGCGTTTCCCTGGAAACTGCAAGGAGGGCAACAATTGTTGGCTGCAGGACCAAAACGTTTGTGGAAATAACACTCAGAGTTTGATGGACCTGGGCTTGACTTCGGCAGTTTGGTGATGGGCTTCTGTGGTCCTGAGCTCTACCATGTGATGGGGAAGATGATGAGGTTGACACTGCGGCTAGGAGGTGATCAGTAGGTACAGCTTAAACTATTGGCGTATAACGCCATTTCACTAGGGTTTTTGAATTCCCTGGACACTAGATGGTCCCTCATCTTGACGGGCAACCTCTCCAGAAATAAACCTTGAAACAGGCAACCTGGTTTTTGTCCTCTGGGAGAAGGGCCAACATGGCCTCCATGAGAGCAGTAGGGCGGTGGTCTCCCAGCCCAGGGTGATGAATCAGTTTGGAAACCTTTTGCCAGCTTGATAGAGTATACGAGGAGACAAGCTTGGCCTTTAACTCCTCGTAAGGGGTTTCTGAGGAGGTAGCAGAACCCATGATCAGGCCAAGTACCAAGACCATAATCTTCTGGACGATGTGGTCGAATTTGGTTTTTGACTGTGTGATTTGAGCGTTTCTGAAGGCAGCCTCTGCATGAAGGAACCACAGGTCAGGGTCCTCTGTCCAAAAATCCAGGAGCTTGACGGACACTTTGGCGACGTACTCGGTTGGAGTTTCTTTTTGGTCCGTCAAGATGCTTAGATGTATCACTTAATGTTCAAAGTTTAAGAAAATCCCAAAACTGGATAGTGTTTAACTGTATGTTCAAAGTTGGGGGTCACTAGTATAGAGGATGTGAGTCAGACTCTAATGAAAACGCATAAATAACTTTCAGTGTATATATTTCTTATAACTTATTACTAGAGGGTTCAGAACTAGAGTCAATATCAATATCATACGTGTAGATGTTTTATCAGTACTATGCCCCGTATCTGTTCTATCTCTTTCTGTTGAATCTTGTGGAACTTGTTTAACGCGGCCAGGCATCGTCTTCCACAATATATAATTATTATTATTATTCATAAAGGACAACCCGTCATTCATTGAAGTTAAGTATTTTCAATAAATAATCAATTATTATGATTTTAGTCATCATGATTGAGAACATCCATTCAATAAGTGCCAACCTAGCCTAGGTTTCAAAATTTTATTAAATCACCTTCACCATTTTAAAATGATAAACCAAAGATTTAGAGATTAATAATAAATTTTTTTCGTAAATTTGAAAGCCTAGTTTCACCCTTACCTGGATAATAAGAGGACGGAGGCTGTCATAGAGGACAAGGCAGAGGCGCTCCAGAAAACTTGATAGCTCCGGCCTTGGGTCCTAAAACATTAAGAATTTAGATAAAATTATGGGGATATATATTTTGAAAATTACCCTTCCCATCCTCCGTTTTTTTTGTTGTTGAAAAACTTGGACATCAATTGGTTTCTTTAAACCCTTATCAGAAAGTGTTCATAGTTTTAATCACTTGTGCCATTTTTATGATTCATCCTACACTGTAAGCAAAAAAATGAGCCTCCATGCAAAAATGCCGGAAATGTGGGGAATCGGCGTCACTTGAAATAACGGCTACCATCCCTATTTTGTCTAAAATTACAAAATTAAACTGATTTTTTTCTTCATTTTTGTACCTCTGCTTCCTCGGCAGTGTTGACCGCACTGAACATCTGCGCGTGCAGCTGGGTCTCATCCTTTGATAAAAATCAATTATTACCAGAGTATTTTTTATTTTATATAGCTTTATAAAAATATAAGAATTGATTTGTAAAAAACAAAAGACGATAATTCTTTAAAAAGACGATGTGAAGTCCACAATCATTCCGCTTATTGTTGATTAAATACAGGGTTATTTTTGTTGTTGTTTCTAAACTTAGTGAACCATTCAAAAATTTAGAAATTTTTGTTTTTTTATTATTCTTAACAATTTTAATTTGTGCCTGGAAAGCATTATTTTTGGTTTTGGTTTTGGTTGATATTTTGCCTTTTGGATCCGGATCCTTGGATCCACATATTTATGCAGATCCGGATCCAGGAAACCAAAATGTTGCAGATCCAACGGATCTGGATCCTAAGCACTGGTTACCCATAAATACGTTGATCCCAAGGTTAAAATCAGTCCTCTGCCTTAAATATAGTCTTTAAATGGCTTATTTAATAATTTTGCAAAAAGAAAACATGTTACAGTTGAGAGGAATTATGAACATAAGCAAACAGACATTTCCGTTCCGTAAAGTCGTGTCTTAAGTCTCATCCTTTGTGGGTAACCCTGTTTATTACCAACATTTTTAGTTTCAAACAGCCGATATACCGTTAGGGAAATATTAAAATGAGAATAAACATTTAAAATGTTTGTTTTTTTGATTTGATATTTTTAAAAGTTCTGCTATTTTTGGTCTTTTTTCCATTAAACAGATTTAACCAATTGGTTTAAAAATCAGTTTTAAGGAAAGGAGTCGGTACCATATGGAGCAAGACATTATGAAGTTAATGCAGTGCGTAGGATCCGGATTTTGGCTTCCTGGATCAGGATCCGAAAAAATATGCGGCTCTAAGGATTCGGATCCAAGTGACAAAAATCAACCGAAAACTGCAAAAAAAAATTTAAACTCTCAGAACCCAAATCTTAACTATTGAAAAAAGAGAAATTATAAAAGTTTCCTGATTTCGGAAAAAAATACAATAACTTTGACAATTCTGCTTTGATAATACAATTCAGTAAATTTTAAAGAAACTAGGCTTTCAGAGCGCTTCGCACCCATCCTCTTTTTCAACCTTTAATTGTGGCTTTATCTTTTCTGTTTACAGTATAAAATTTATTTCTTAAATTTGCGGATTTCATAACATTTTCTCGCGCATTTTCAAAATTTTACAAAATTAAATAATTTAAGATAAAAATATTTTAAGATTACATATTTACAGCCCCTGATTGGCCATACCTTCCCTGGGGCCACGTGAGATCCCAAACAAATTTTTTTTTGGCCTATAACACCCCCCGTCCACCCATGAGTGTCCACAAAAAAATCCAGCCCAATCGATCCAGCCGTTTGGCCGGCTATAGGCAACATATATACGAATGCCTTGTTTTATTATATAGATAAACAAACAGACAAACAAACAAATAGACACCCAGACAAGCTACATTTATATATAGATAACCTGGATCCGGATCTAGATCCATTTTTTTCCATCAGGATCCGCATAAAATTAAATAAATCCTAAGCAATGGTTAATAGCATGTTTATAGTTACCTCACAAACATGAAGCAAAAAGGCACAACCAGCCCTATATTCAACCAATCAATCAACACACGATTTACAGTAGTACCATAAAGTAAATAAGAATAGTATTAGCTTTGAAAGCAAGCAAAGGGTAACAAAAAAAATTTTCCAAGTTAAATATTGAAATTTTCTGTGTCTCAGATATCCACCCACCCCTTCCCCCAAATCAAAAAAAAAATTCATTTGGATAAACTTTTTAATAAGTTTAGAAAATGTCGCCTTTAAATTGATTGATTGGTTTGCCTGACAAGACCACAATGGTCTCTCTGATGAACTCCAAGAAGCTGTGATACTGCACTACGCACACTAGGACCCAGGAGTCGTTCCCTTCACAAATAGGACAAAATTAAGATCAAGGTCAAGATGAAGTTCAAGATTAAGGTCAAGATTCAAGATTAAGAACAATGTCAAGATTAAGTTCAAGATTAAGATCAAGGTCAAGATTAAGATCAAGGTCAAGATTAAGATCAAGGTCAAGATTAAGATCAAGGTCAAGATTATGATAAAGGTCGAGATTAAGTTCAAGATTAAGGTCAAGATTAAGATCAAGATTAAGATCAAGATTAAGATTAAGATCAAGATCAAGATTAAGATCAAGATTAAGATCAAGATTAAGATCAAGATTAATATCGAGATTAAGATCAAGATTAAGATCAAGATTAAGATCAAGATTAAGATCAAGATTAAGGTCAAGACTAAGGTCAAGATTAAGAACAAGGTTAAGACTTAAACAGAGTGGCCAAACCTTTTTGAAAAAAGCCGTACATTTCAGAAAAAATCTGTACAATTCGTATCTTATAAAAAATTCGTACAATCTGTACATAAAAATCCTCACACTCTGCACAATTTTTTTTGAAAAATCCGTACAATCCGTACATTTTAGAAAAACATCCGTACAATTCGTACAAAAAATATTTAGATTTTGAGAAAAAAGACTTTGAAAATAAAAAAATCATCAAAGCTAAAAAGATTCAATTTTCATTTCTAATATCATTCATTTTTTCTTGGTGTTCAAAATCGAGAAATATAATGTATTCCGGGCTAAAAATCCTGAAAATTCATAAAATTTGAGACGTTATCCGTACATTCAGTACAATCACAATTTTTGGAAAAAATCAAAAAATCCGTACAATCCGTACATTTTGGCCACCCTGAGTTATCAAGATTAAGGTCAAAATTAAGATCAAGATTAAGATCAAGGTCTAAGGTCAAAATTAATTCAGGGGTGTATATAATTCTAATTTTTGATTCCTCCCCCCCCCCTGAATTTTTTTTTATTTCCTTTCCCAACTTTGAAAACTAAAAAGACATCATTCTTAAGATTTATACTGCGGTGCATAATAAACCCCATAAGAATGCATTTTGCAAAGATGACTTCGCAGGAAAATTTTTAAAAAAACTTTTGGTAGTTCCCTAGCTTCCTTACCTTCCTTTTCCCTTCCCTACCTTCCCTGTACCTTTTGTAGTTCCCTCTCAACCTTTCTCTTTCACTCTCAATCTTTCTTTTTCCTTCTAAACCTTTCTCTTTCCCTCCCAACCTATATTTTTCCCTCTAAACCTTTTTCTTTCCCTCTAAACCTTTCTCTTTCCCTCTCAACCTTTCTCTTTCCCTCTCAACCTTTCTCTTTCCCTCTCAACCTTTCTTTTTCCCACTCAACCTTTCTCTTTCCCTCTCAACCTTTCTTTTTCCCTCTCAACCTTTCTTTTTCCCTCTCAACCTTCCTCTTTCCCTCTCATTCTCAACC
Source organism: Eurytemora carolleeae (assembly GCF_000591075.1). Classification (NCBI taxonomy): domain Eukaryota; kingdom Metazoa; phylum Arthropoda; class Copepoda; order Calanoida; family Temoridae; genus Eurytemora; species Eurytemora carolleeae. Next base: position 186,882 of record NW_019396136.1, on the reverse strand, counting down.
TTTCTCTTTCCCTCTCAACCTTTCTCTTTCCCTCTCAACCTTTTTTTTTCTCTGTCAACCTTCCTGAAGTTTTAAAAGTCCATCCCCCCCCCAAAAAAAAATAAAAATGTGATGTCCGATTAAGCCTCAAGTCCCACCTGCAAGCTAGATAATGTTGTTCAACATCTGTCAGAAGTTGTTCATACTCTTGGCCTTGATCCTTCCGCCTTTCCGTCTCCGCGATCAGGTGACGCATACGCGGCGCTGCGGCTCGGAACTTGCCGTAGAAAAGAGTGAAGGCGGTGTGTGGGGCGGAGGAGAGGGCGGGAGAGGCAGGGACAGAAGCTGCGGCGGTTGCAGAATCCAGACAGGATTTAACATAGGTTCGAATCATATCTAATGCACTGTTCAGGGCTGCACGATACTTCACTGAAAACGATGTTTAAAATTTTAATCTACAAAAAAAAGTTCTTTCCCCCTCAAAATTTTGAAGGTTTTCAATGTACAATCAAGAAATTGTAGGAAAATAAACAAGTTTCAGGGGAAAATACAGGGGTTATTTTGAATGGTTTTCCATACATTTTCAAAATTAGGAAGCCCTGTCACAAAATGCATTTTTATTATTGAAAATTGAAAATTTTATCTTTGTCTACATTACTTGAGTCTATTTAGTCAGATTCAGCTCTCTGAACTTGGCAAAATTCAGCAATAAAATATTGCAAAAAACCCATCTCGGTACCAATGATGAAATTCAATGTACTATTATGTACTTATTATTTAGTATGTACTATGTACTGTACCTAAATAAACTGTACTCTCCTTGTAGTTAGAGTTGGCTTGTAGATATGTTATACTCTCATCTATCCTGTAATTATCATCACTATTATCATCATTATCATCATTATCAGCATTATCATCATTATCATCATCATCATTATCATCATTATTATCATTATCGTCATTATCGTCATTATAGTCATTATCGTCATTATCGTCATCATCGTCATTATCGTCATTATCGTCATTATCGTCATTATCGTCATTAACGTCATTATTGTCATTATTGTCATTATTGTCATCATTGTCATCATTGTCATCATTGTCATCATTTATCATTATCATCATTATCATCATTATCATCATCATCATCATTATCATCATTTTCATTATTATCATTATTATCGTCATTACCGTCATTACCATCATCACCATTATCATTATTATGATTATTATGATTATTATCATTATTAGTAAATTGTACCTGGATAAAAGAGGTAGAAAGGTTTCACTTTGAACAGAAAGCGTCGGAGATCCAAGTTTGTGTACAATCTTCTCATATTCCTATAATCGTAATTATTATCATTATTATTATTGAAACACAAGAACCCCCCCCCCCCCGGAGGGAGGACATGCTTTTGATGCTCTGATGATACTTTGAACCCAAAACTGCATTCATAATCTCCAAGAAATAATTTATTTTCCCCATATAAAACAAAAAAAGACTTTTTCGCCGTTTTACCATAACTTTGACCATTTTCTGAATTTCATCACGCCTATTTTTAATATTACAGTTAGATTTGCAAACTACTTTAAATCGTGTGTTTTAAAGAATGACGAGTAGATCAATGACAATCCTAAAAAATCAATTACATATCGCCATGTTTATTAGGGAACTTTGTACCTGGAAAACTTTAAGTTTCTCTTGTAGGATGTTATTTGTTTCAGAGAGTTTAGTCTGTTCCTGGAGAAGGTGCTGGCACGCCACGTGGAGCTCAGTCGTCTTCTTACTCACCATCTCGTACTGTCCCGTCAGCTCCTCCAGCTGACCCAGGGAGGAACTCACCTAAATCCGGGAAAAGTATGTTCATCGCAAAAATAATCTAAGGGACTGTCGAGGTAATTTCGCACGACTTCCAATTTGAAGCGATCCAACCCAATTCATATTGGTTCACTTTAGTCCTTTATCGGGAAACTACATGGGGAAAAAATTCGTAAGTCACTTTTCATAGGACCTTAATCGAAAAAAAAAATCAATTTTCATATTCATAAAAAAACCCAGGGATAACTCCATCTTTTAACCTCAGAAAAAAGTTTACAGGGTACCTTATAATTCAGGCAAAATTGTGAGCTATTATTGTAAATCGTTGATGCTCTCTTTAATTGTAAGAACCAGCTGGAAAAATGCTAAAATCATCTTAAACAAGCCCTGCACCTGGTTTTGAAGATTTAGAGTTACAACCCGTTGTCTCTCTAGCTCAGCAATATACTGATGATAAGGTTTACTTTCTTCATCCAGCAGACTGCTCTCAACCTAGTCATTTTGAAGCTAGTCTGTAGGAGTTTACATTTACAGAATAAACACCCCCTCCCCCCAAAAAATGAAATTATTTCTACTTAGCCTTGATTCAAATGTAATTTTGGTGAATATATTTATAGATTAAAAAAAATATAGATTAAGAAATATATGTAAACAATATCTCTCATTTTGTAAAACTAACGTGTAAAGTTTTGCAAATTTTTCCTAAATATTATTAAAATGGGAGGGGGGGGGGGGGTATCTCATGGAATCCCAGATACCTGATGAATCCATTGTAAGAACTGTTGTCCTGTTGATATAATTGCTTTCCCAGACTCCAGCTGCTGGAATACAGGTAACAGCTCCCCTGAAATGGGTTGGAAAAAGTTTAAATTATTGCTATTTAAAATTCGGTGATGGTGATGGACCTAACCTCTGTTGAGTAAAAAAAAAGTAGATGTTAGTTCCATATTTATTGAAAATATATTTCGGTGTGGGTTGACCCTCGTCAGTTCTAACGATATAATAACCATCAAAATCGATAAAAAATAAATAGAATTGTTAAAAACAACAAGAAAATAAACAAACAAAAAAGATTATTTAAAAAAAATACATTCTTATATTGTCAAAACATATTGCCTTTTGTTTTATCATTCTTTGCTGTACTGTGGCAACGTACTCTGGAACGTAATTCAAGAAAAAATCTTTGGTATTTCAAATCATGAATTCTGTTAGATCAAGAAGTCCATAAAGGTAGTAAATTAAACTAATCACTTGATTTTTCGAGATTTACAATAAAAAAATGTGGGAATGCACAAATAAAGAAAATTCGAAAAAAACTTGAATTTTTTCACATGTAACAGGATCCGAATCTACATCCAAGCGGACAGTTTCATTTTGAAAAATATACAGGGTTACCACAAAAGAGGAGGCTATAAAGACGACTCGGAACTCTTCAGCTGTGAGGTTAGATGAAGTCTTCTTCCTTGAATTTGGTCTTTAAACGGATTATTTAATAATTTGGCAAAGAAAAAAAACAAGTTTACAGTTGCAGGGAATGAAAAATATCAGGATAAATTCTGTAGTCGTCTTTAAATTCTCATCCTTTGTGGTAACTCTGTATGTTGAGTAATCTTCTTCACCTCCATTTCCTTGTCCATCGGAGGTTACACTTCTACTGGAGGCAGCCTCTAGAGGATCCTGGGACCTCTTTATATGTCGGGGTAGTGGAGGCTCCCTTATAAATATTCAAATGTAATTGTACTTCTATAAATATGTGAAAGAGGGTATTAATTTCTTAACGAATAATAACATCCCCCCCCGGCCCCCACCTACAAAGGGTTAATACTATTTGTGAATGTTAAAATATTATTATCAACCTATTATATATATTGAGACTGGGATTACTCCTCGTTGTTAAGGACCTTAACAAATACGGGACAATCCTAGAAAACAATTTCTGGATCCCCCCTATTATCAATTTTGTACATGATCTAAAATTCAACTGATTTAAAAACAAATTATATTTTACTAGAATTATTTCAGGGTTAGGTTAGGCTAGGACAATTTCTGGGCCGAGCGCTGTGGCTAGGACATTCCTAGCGCTGCAGCCCTCGATTTCAACTGCTTCCATCAAATTTAGTAATTATTGTGTATTATTTCAGGGATAGGTTAGGTTAAAATAACTTCTGGGTCGAGTGCTGCGGCTAGCTGAAAGGCTAGGGAACGAGCTCCAAGTCTAGGACAGGCTAAGGTGCAGAGCGCTGCGGCCGTGAGTTATTATTTGGAAATAGTTCTCTTGAAAATTGCCAAAAAAATACTTGATTTTACAGTGCCAGGACAAAAATCAACTGCAATGTGTGTTTGTGTGTTAGTTGTGCGTTTGATGTGTGTGTGTGGAGAGTGTGAAGGGAGGTTTAGACATAAAGACATGACCGGAGTAACCGGGGTAACCGGAAAGTAAATCTATTTTTCCGGTCGTTAATGTAACCAATGTTTTGGTCAGATCGAAGAAGGGAGATTCATAAGATTGGGGGGGGGGGTAACATTTCATGAAAACCCTTTTGGACCATCCCACCCCCCGCCGCGCTCTCTCCTCTCCTACCTTATAAAATTAGCTATATCTGTGATTGTATCCAACTGTACAGATGACAGCGCTGTCAACGGGTTGTCAATACTGTCCCAATCTGACAACAGGCTCACTATACTTTCCATTTCTAACCCATGAAATTTGTATTTATAAAAATATAAACAAACAAAACATGGTAATTTCCTAGAGAACGATTTTTGGACCCTTTTTTACATTGTAAGTGAATAAATAATAATTTTGACTTAAAAACATGCTCTATAATCTAAAGTAAAAGAAAATTAAAAGTTTAATTTAAAATTTAAGACGGATCAGCTGTGACAGCTTGTTCTACGTTACGTTTTCATTTTACAGCTGTGCTGTATTCTACAAAACAACAGCTGCAATAAAATCGAATATTCGAATTTATCTTTTTGTGATTCCATTAAGCTATTGATCTCAATTAAACTCTCTTCCCGATTTTTTTTGTAAAATTCTTGTTGATTGCACAATTGAATTGCATTGCATCCACTTTAAGCTTCAATTAAGCATTTAATTCTGGAATACTTAGGATACGTGTTTGGTGAGTTAGGTAATCCGTTACAATCATAGAACCAATTAGTGTTAAAGAGAATTTTAAATTGGTCCGTGTTGTCGAAGTGTTTTATATCAGCAAATCAATAAAATACAATTTTTTCGAAAAAAGATTATAATTTGTTGAAAAATGACAGCAGTTCATTTTTAAAGGCCGTCTTATGTTAATTCCATGAGAAAATTAATTATGCGGCATTTTCATCATTTCCGCGCCCATTTGAGAAGTGAAGCTGTGGAAGAATAAAAGCCGTTAATATATGACTAATCTAATGTTCCTAGTGTAGCCGAATTATCCTAAAGAAGCAGTTCATGATTTAACATATCACAACACAAATTTTAAAATGAAAATGCCATATTTAAAGCCAAATTTCATGATACCATTTGAAACATGCTGGCTCGACTCCTCTTTTTTTCTAACGTACTTACTATTACAATATTTGCAAGACCCTCCTATCAATTTTGTAAATGCTTCTCATATTTAACACAAGGACTAAGTTTGTCATGTGGCCGTAGCGCCCGGCCCCCTAGCCTAGCCGCAGCTCACGGCCCGGAAAGTGTCTTAAGCTAATATTATCCTTTATTTATAGTAATTGTGGTGAAAATTGTTGAAATTAAAGGTCTGTCCTGGCTGCAGCGCTCGGTCAAGAAGTTATCCTATCTTAACCTAACCCTGAATTTATGTAAAATTTATATATTTTTTGTTGAAAATAGTTCAAATCTAGGTCATGTACAAAATTGATAGAAGGGGGGGGGGGTCCAAAAATCGTAAGATGGGACGGACCCGAGAATATTTTTGGACCTTACTTCATTTGTGAATTAAACTTTATGCGAATACATTTTGTTTTTACTGTGTATACTGTATAGGTAAGGATTAGACAATTTATGGACCGAGCGCTGCGGTCAAGGGACTGAGTGCAGCAGCCAGGGGTTCATCTTCAATTTACAATTTACATCTTATTTTGTTATTTCAGAAACCATGCTACTAACAGTTTCAAGAAAGTAAAACTGCATCGACTATTAGAATGGACTTCACGCTCAAGTAAATATCTTTGATTGTAAAACTTTAAATAAAAAAATATTTTATTTTGATGAACTGGTCACAACCTAACTGATTGAATATCTAGGCTTGCAATCCCGGATTTGGGATTGAAGCGGGAGTTTAAGGAATCTAAATCCGTGTTAATTCCTATTAAAACTTCAGATCAAAGGTAAGAGGGGTAATTGCTTGGTAATTTCTCATATTCAGTGTTCACTAGGACGGACCCCATATTCATAATAATTATGAGCCAAATATTTTCCAAATGTCAAGTTCTCAAGTAAAACTAAAATTAGGAATTAAGTTTGAATGGTTATATTATAATTTCCGGGGTACTGAATTGAATGAAGTGGCCAATTTCTTATTCATTTAACCATAGGTACAACTATAGGTCGTAACTATCTATCGATCTACACTGCTCTGGTAAAGCGTAACCATAGTGTGACTATGGTTCTACCTATGGTAGAGCGTCTAAGAAATTGGCCAAAGGTAAATTTCCTAGTATATTAATTGAAATGTAGTTCTTTTAAAAAATTGAAAGGAGGGGGGGGGGTTGAGAGGGGTCAAAAATTCTTATATTATGACCGAACCTGTAATGAATTTGAGCCAGTTTAGATGAACTATCTATTGTCGATTCAAATACTGTAGTTATCATCTATAGGACATGGACATTGGACAAGTCCTGCGTCACAATAAGATACGCTGTTGAACTGGCTCTTAGACCTGGCTCTAATTAATAAAATCCATTACATTAGGCCCCTGGTTGTTAATTTAGTAATTCCAAGTTCAAACCTTAGGATAAGGCTGATATGGATCAATTTACTTTTTGTTTTGATTTTAAGTTAAGGGGATAATTTTACATTTGGTGATTTTGTTTTGATTTTGTTTTGATTTTGTTTTGATTTTGTTTTGATTTTGTTTTGATTACATTTGGTGATTTTGTTTTGATTTTAAGTTAAGGGGATAATTTTACATTTGGTGATTTTGCCAAGTTTTGTTTCTTCTGGAACATCAGAACTATTTACTTAATTCTTTTTAGTTTCAGTTGTAATGCATTGCTACGATATTGCGAGTTTCTTAAATCTTTAATCAAGACAAATTTTTTAAATTGTTTTAGGGTAAAGTTTAGCCTGAAACTGGTAGTTGATAATGTTGCTGTTGAGGTAATATTTTTGTATCTTTGTTTTCGAATCAAATTAACTTTGATAATGTTTAATACCCGACTAAAATCTCAGCTAATGAGAGATTAAAAAATACGGATTAACTTAAACTGAAAAGTTTTCATTGTGAATATGACCGTTGTAATTATTCCTTAATCTAAATCAGCATAAGACATAAGAGTGATAATAAAATATAGTGGTCAATATTTGCAACAAAATTATAAAGAAATAACCGCGAAAAATAATTCTTCTTTTCTTAGTTGTCAGAGAAGATGTTTTGGCAATATTTGTTAACAAATTTAAACCAAGACCACTGAAATTTAAATACCACATCACATTTAGAGTAAATGATGAGAGGGGGAGGGTTAAAAACTTTAGTTAACATTAACATTTTTTATTCAAGGGTGAGACCAGGTTGTGCTTAAGTGTATATATCTGTTGTGAACCTACAAACCCGACTGAGGTAAACTCCAGAAAAAAAAGGGAGGCTTACAGTCTTTCAACACCACTCAGGAAGTTTTTAAAATCTAGGAAAAAGATATCAAAGGAAAATCAAAATTAGTTTTTAAAAAGTAAAAAAAAAGTATATTTTCTGTAAAAATGTATATTTTGTTTAGGGTGAATGGCAATGTGTTGCAAGTGCGGAAGTTACGATAGGAGAACTCACGAGAAAGTTCAATCATAAGTTCACAGAAAAGGAACCATAATTAAAGATTTATTAATTAATGTTTTCTTATAGCCAGGGGTATAATTATTTGTTATTACCCTCCCTGGTCAGAAGTTCATGGGTGGCTGGGTTACAACTTAGGATCCAGATATTAAAGGAATTACAAAAATATATTGTTTTAAACTAATTTTAAGGCTGAATTGTTTCGTTGTTTTTGTTTGTTTGAACAATGATAAATGCTGAAAATTATTTTGAAAAAACAAAAACATTTTTATGAACAACTATCATATAATTTTGAGTTAAAAAGGAAAATATTTCTAATGGTGAATGAAGTGAATAGACATTGAAAAAATACCTGATATTTAGAGTCTTCTGAGTTAAATTTGGCCTGATATTTAAGAAATGTTTTCACTTTGATAAAAAATTAATGACTTAAGATTTAAAATTATCATTTTTGATTAATATGGTTGTTATCCAAGGAATATGAGTGGGGGTTTGCCAACTTTGTTCCTTGGGATCAAGAATTCTTTAGTGAAAAGAATGGTTTTGTTGACAAGGTAAGATTATACACATAAGGTGGATAGAAAGGAGGAGGTGGGTTAACAGCCCTTCGAAATACATGAGTCTGTATGAACATTTTATGGTTGTTTGTTAATCGTTTTGGTTCGTTTTTGAGGTTTTTAAAAAGGTTCCACATAAGGACAAGTTTTACACTTTTTTCTTACACTATGCCTAGAAATCGTCTTAACCTAACCTAACCTGTAAATAATACAAAAATAAACAGCTGGCGTAGGTCCGATATTGCAGTAGGTCAAAAAGTTAGTAGGTCAGCAGTTTAGTACTGGGGATATTGACTATAGACGATGTAACATTACCATTCAAACTTCAATATTTAAAGTTTTAATAAAAAAAAAATAACCATGTGTACCTGGTCAAAAGTTAAGGTGAGATATTTGGAGAATGGACGGAATTTTTACCGTTCAAGTGATTAATTAGATCATTTTCAGGTCCACTATGTACCAAGCATGGCATGGGACATATTCGACCTAAAAATGATAATACAGAATGAATGAGGTTAGTCAAAAAATTCCGACTCAAACTCTAAATTTCAAAAACTCAATCATTGACCTGATACATTTATACATTTACATTTTTTAAAATGCGATACTTTTTGGTTCTTTTATTGTGATTGTAAGAGCTCAGTATTGTGAAAATCTTGTTAAGTGTGGAACCATGAATGTATCCGCCTGTATCCGAGCCTTACCTCCACAATTCACAGCCTCAGCCTCAAGTTCTAAATCAGCCTCAGTCTCAGCCTCAAGTTCTAAATCAGCCTCCATCTCCGAGGATAAAAGCGAAGATGAAGCCTACCAGGCAAATAGAAACTTCTATTTTTCTTTTTTTTTAAATTATTTTTCATGCATTAGACAATTTTATTTTCATTTTGAAGCAAATGAAACCATAGAACTTTTAGAACTTTTCCATCAAACTATTTTTGAAAAATATAAGATTTTTTGTGTTAGGTATTGATTGATGCTGGTCAAGAAAATCACAGCTTAGTCAAGTAAGTTTATTTGTTTAGTAATTGTAAAAAAAAAAATCTGGGTTACCAAACTCTTGGAAAAAATTACACCCCTCACCCCCATACCATCCCATGCTCTATGCTTTAATCACTGAATTGGGTGATTAAATGAAAAAGTAACAGAAAATGAAGCCTTATTTTGAATTTTATTTCATATCAATCTTTCTCTATTATTTCTCATTTCTTGTAGGTTTACCCGTCTCAAGAATACTAAAACTAATGAACTGGAATATCTTTACAATCCCGTAAGTTATTTTTATTTCAGCATTTTTAAAAACAGAAAATTTACAGAGTGTCCCAACAAACATGGGAATCAAGTGACGATTTTGCGATTGTCTTTTTCAATAACTTTTGACTTTGTATAACTTGATACCTACTGAGAAAGCTGTAATCCTTAGGAAGTTCGCCTGCTAGAGTTTATAAGTTTTTTTATGGTTAGATTGCATACTGTTGTATTCAGTGAAACAAGAAATTTTCTGCTAACAAACAAAAAGTTAATTGACCGTCTTCAGTGTTGCCTTTTCTTTTATGTACATCTTGCTGAGACATTAGACACATCATTACGGCTTTTTACTGTTTTCATGGTTTGAATTTTTGGGTTCATGGCTGGGCAATCCATGTTTATTAAACCAGTTGTTTACAACAAGACTGAGTACAGCGCGTTCTCTATTAAAAGCACTTTTTATAGTTCTACAATTTCTTGCTATAAACTATGTTTTAATTTGAATTTTTAAGTATTTATCAATTTGTAACTAAAATTAATGTTTTCTTTAGAACAATCCCAAGAACAAGCACAAGAATATGTGTCTTCAATGGAACATGGCAATACAAACTTTGGAGGGAGGAAAGAAGGGAAGGGTTTAATTGATAATATATAAATACAATAAGTATTAAGTATGCATCAAATTTAGAACAATATCCTCTTCTAGCTTTTGAAATATGGAAATTATGTATTGGCCACAAACATTAAAGTAAGTGTGCAAAGTCACAAATTTAAATTCTTTAAAACCAAAAAATCATGGAATCATATTTTTATAATAAAAATTTAATAATGAAATAATTGTTAATTATCAATTTGCCTCTTAAGGATTTGCACATTGCAATCTGTAAAATTAAAGAAGAGAAGCCAACACCCGAGTCCCAGGAGAAGCTATTACTAAAGCTTGAACTGTTGATGAAAGATCTAGAGATATTGTTAATGAAATATACAAAAATAATGAAAGAGCATGTACCAATTACCAACAACCCTATGTGGGATGCAGCTGAGTACTCCTTAAAAGATCTTGTGCTGAAAACTGTGGTGGCCAAGGAGAAGCATGTTTTACCAGCCCTGCATGAATTTTGTCTTGACAAGGCGAAATGTACAGAATGCCCAAGTAGCAAAAATTCTAGTTGTGCAATTGGTAATCCTCCTCCTCCATGTGTTCTTAACCCCACAAACTTCAACACTGAAGGAACATTTGGCAGGCTTGTTAAGATGAGCTTTTTAAAACTTCTCAAGCATGAAGATCCAGAATACCGAAAGCAGAGCATTTCTGTTTTTCGAGAAATATTTATGTCCCCAGTGGCAAAAAACAGTGACATAAATGAAATGAAGAGTATGCCATCAACTGAATATTGGAACATCATGATCAAACTTCCCTATTTCCATGTTGTGAAATATTTTTACCTGAACGCGGCCCTTTTCTTAGCATGGATGACAGCCTGGGATCCAAACATATACATTTATGTTGCCGACCATTTTTTGGGTAACACAGAAAAATTCATGTCTGAAGTCAAGACAGTTCAGGAGTCTCATTTGTTCGGAGAGCACGGTTTGTTTGGAATGTTTGATTTAGTTGTTTATTTGTTAATCACATGTATCAAAGGAGACTTTTGTGAATTTAATCTAAATCTGTGGATGTTTGAACTGGATATTCTTCAACACCTGGCCAACTTTGGAAATGATGATTTCTTCTCAAAACCTACCAAACATTTTTTCAAATTTTCTGAAAATGTTTGGAAGGCCAGATCATGGTATGATGTGGACAATAGTTCAGTGACTGACAAGTCCACATCTACCAAAGTAAAGGATTGTGAAGTATGCAGGAAACCAGGGGAATTCTCAACAAATATCCTCATCAGGCCCAGGGAACGTTGGAGCTATCCAGTTGACAAAAATGACTTCAATCAGTTTCAAAGAAGCCGGGTAGGAATCTGTTCAGAAAGTTGCTTTCTCTCTGCAATTTCAGGAATGCTCCCACAGTTGCACTTCTTTACCAAAAACCTTGGAAAGGAAATTCTTAGGGATAACTATTTATCACAAGAACTTAAAGCAGCTATCTTAAGCAACTGGAATGGCATTAAGTATCTTACAGTTCGAAGAGGAATAAGTGTCTTAATGATGATTTGGAATGTCTGGATTGAAAAGGGAAAGGTTGTGAGAATGATAGATAGTGAGGATGCAAGTATAAGGCACCACTTTAGTAAAATTCAACAAACAACAGAGAATGTAGGGTATGTCAACAAGCTTCTGGTTCATGGTGAAGATTTCTCATGTGACCATAGATTGATTTGGGAAGGCTGTATTGATATGGATGGGTTTGATGCACTTTTCCAGGGACTGCTGCCTTCACTGAAAACTGGGATTGGTCATAAGAAAAGCAGCCTCTTCATCTGCCCATCTGTGGACATAGTATTTGCGGATAAATATCATGATGTTTCAGTACCATGGGATTCACCAGAAGGGAGAAGTGCAGACATAATCCCACTTGTTGTTGGCTCTTTTCCCTGCAAGTTTCTGAGGGAAAATTGTTGGAAACTCCGCTTTGTAGGAGATCTTGAAGTAGCCAGTATTAAGTTGGGCTTTGATACCAACTGTTTCCTTCTAGTTTTTACCTCTGATTATGCAATTAGCGGTGGTGTTATTCTTATTCAGAATCATTTAGGCAGATGGGTTGCCTTCTTACCCCACTCTAAAGATCACTTTCTTCAAATCTTTTACAGCAAAGATGCGGTTGATTGGAGTAACCTATATAAGAATTATTCAAAAGAGATAGCTGCTATGCCAGTTAAGAAGCAAAGATCACTGGAAGCTAATGAAGTTTCATGCGTAATAGAACAGAAGATAGGTATTTTGCTTACCTCGCTTGCTTGTGAGCCCAGCAAAGTATCAAGAGATATGTTCCCTGTTGTCTACAGACAGAGCAAGCCTGAAGACAAGCTGAAGTTTCTTGAATCTCATCCTCAGTTGTTTACATCAATGCATTTGGTTGGCTGTCCACACAAACTATTGTGGAAAGGCATTGTTGTTCAACACAATTTTATGAACAGATCCCTTATTCGTAAATTCAGTTTTTCTGGAGTGGCCTATCTATGTAAGGAGACATGTGAACCTAACTTTCGTGATTCTGCACCACCTCCATCATTTTGGAGTAGCATGCCTGAAGAGCTGACTGTTTTTCAGTTTGATTCATTTGAATTCACGCTGACTAAAAACCTCATAGGTGTTAAGCACTATATGTTTGTAATGGACATTGGAGCCTTCCCAGACATTTTCTTTTCTTCAGGGGGAATTGCTTTTTTGTTTCAGGTAGATTTTTTATTATTTATACAATAATTATTAAAAACAAAACATTGAAAAAAAATAGGTTTTGATTTACTTTGCTACAATAAACCACCATTTTCCCTTATATTTCGATGTTTTTTTACAAATTAAATGGGAATGGTGCATTGATTTGTAATAACACCAACATACTGCATTTTTCAGGACTTCAAGCTGGTCTATACCATAGTATTAAGAAAGCCTGGTAAGAACAGGATGCTAATTTGTGATGTCTTGACAGGGGACCCATGTTCTATTAACAAAAAGGTTAGATCGGTTTTTTTGTAAGAAGAACAAAAAACAATTATATAAACTTCTTTTGTTTTCACACATTTCTTGCTGGACAACTGAATTTTGCCATAAATATTTGGATTTTTGCTAATTGGCAATCTTTTTTGCAGAATATTTAAGTAGATCACAAGAGCTTTCCAAAAATTTATGAATTGGGTATCACAATAGGCAAATAGATAGGCCTCCAAGGTCTAAAGACCTGACCCATATTTTCTTGAACCCTTCTACAAACGTGGGACAGGAAAACGTAGGACAGAACAATGTAGAACAGGAATAATGTAGGGGTATGGAATTGCATCAAATATTTTCTTAAATGAAATGTTAATTTTTTTTTTATTTCTAGAGTCAGTTCACAAACCATATGAGCTTTCAATGGACAAATTTGAAATGCCAATACAAAACCAACGGTCTGAAAGGGGCTTCAGGTACTCTCTTTTACATTTAAAAGGGATTGAATTAGATATTTAGATCATAATTGGTGGACAAATAGGGTTAGTAAATATAAAGTAAATAACTTTTTTCTTCAATGTCCTTCTGTTTTGGTTAAGATGTCTAAAAAATGTTTACTCATCCCAATATGCGCAAAAACATAATTTTTTTCATTTTTTGTTTTGTTAAACATTTGTAAAATTTTCGAAAATTTGACTGATGTTGAAAAAACACAGAAGTTTGTAGAAATTTAACAGCTTGTATTAACTTTTGGGTCGCATTATTTATTTATGAGAAATTGACCCCACCACAAATGCCAAAAGAAGATAAGATTAATATAAAGAAATCTAAGAAATTCTGGTCTAACTAACAAGAAACAAAAATTTTTCCCCAAAAAATGCTTACCTTCAGAAAAAAATGGTGCCATGACAAACTCCTGACAAGACGAACTCCTGAAATTATGAAATTTTTCTCTGAATGAAATATGATAAAATTCATAAACTTTAGGAGAAAAAATCCGCAAATATCCTAGAAAAAATTCTCAATCTTTAGTAATTTGAATATTTTTCAAGCAGCAAAGTATTACAATGATCAGACACTTTCTGGGCCGAACGCTGCGGCTAGGACAAGCTAGGGGGGCCGAGCGCTGCGGCTAGGACATGCCAGGGGGCCGGAGCGCTGTGGCCATCGGTTAGGTTAAGTTATGACACTTTCTGGGCCGAGCGCTGCGGCTAGATTAAATATAAAGTGAGAAACATTTTTTTAAATTTGATATTATGGGTTTGTATTTCAGAAGTTTTTATTTTCAGGAGTTTGTCTTTCTGGAGTTTGTCTTTCAGGAGTTTGTCTTTCAGGAGTTTGTCTTTCAGGAGTTTGTCTTTCAGGTGTTTGTCTTTCAGGAGTTTGTCTTTCAGGAGTTTGTCTTTCAGGAGTTTCTCTTTCAGGAGTTTGTCATGGCGCCTATATAAATATCATGATTTTTAAACTGATCTTTTTATTTAGAATAAATCACAATTTTTTTAACTTAAAGAAATATTTTTTGGAAAATAATTTTGCGAATTTTTGCTACAGAGACCATGCAGAAAATTTTGAGAATTGCCTATCAATCTCTAAATGGAGGGTTGCTCGAAATAACGTGTACATTCCCTTATATTTTATTTTTCCAAGGTCTGTTTGAGCTGATAACAGATAATAGTTTTGTTGTGATTACCCTGCCAAGTCATCATATTGAGCTACCGCTTTGTGTTAGAAACCAGAAGAGAACCGTTGCAGATACTTCATTAGGTCAGATTCAAAAATAATATCTATTTAACATTTATGATTCTGGTTTGTATTCCTCAGACCTGGTTTAAGAATTAAGCTGACAACAGCTTTTGTGACGCCATCAACGGATGCCAGCCCTTAGACTCGGCTTAAGTAGTTAGGCCTGGTCGGGCCTGATGAAAATAAAATTGACCTTGGTTAGTTTTAGAGGAGAAATAGTGTCAATGTTGAGTCGTTTTATAATCGAAACCCGAAATTCGCCAATTCCAACTATTCAAATTCCACCAATTACAAAATATAGTCCAACTCTGAACTGTAGTAATTTATTCCCAACTTATTCTAAAGCTTGAGTTTAAAATAGTCTCGATGACAGCTTACTCTTGTAGTTTTATCTAACTGACTATTTTCAATTGTTGTGTCGTTTTTTTTTACCCAATTAACTTAGAAATAGCTTGAACGATTGGACCCACATTTTTTGTCTTTTATTAATTGTTTTTTGACCGTTAATAGGGTTCCGAAATGTTACTTTAAGTTCTGTTTGAAAGTTTTAAGTTAGATGTTTATTGTGTAATTGTATTTTTACAAGGCAATGATGCATGTTTTTATGAACAACATAAACGCTCTTAAATTTTCTGGGCTAAGTTTTGCAACATTTTGACTTTGGGACATATATATTTTGGATATTCTATTTGCTATATTTTGAAAATACGTCAGTTTTGGAGTAATCTGCCAATTACATATTTTTGATGTATTATTGTTTTGATTGTTACTGTTATGATTTATCATTACTGCAAAAAATATATGAATTGAAATTCTATATGAAAGTTTTAAGATATGAAATGCGTAAATTGTATTACAAGTTTTACAAGGCAATCATATTTGTTCTTATTAAAAACACTAACTCTTATTTTGGGTCGAATTATTGCAACACTTAAACTTTTGGGCGGGGATAGATATTATATTTCGAATATTTGTTGTTTAAATTGACAAGTTATAATGTTTAGGGCCAGTATTATGGCAGGGAGGAATGATCTTCATGTTTTTGTTCCCCTGTGAAGCAGATTCTGTTACAGGGTTGGATCAACATTCATGCTTTGCTTTTAACTTCGCAGGAGCAGATAAGAGTTCAGGGTAACATTATTCATTAATTTCTAAATTTTAAGGTTTCGAGTTAAATAAAGGGATTTTTTAGCAGACGAAAATCCTTGAAAGGGTAGTTATGGATTCTAGAAGCAGAAAAGACTTATTCATTTTCATCTCCTTTCATAAACTTTTTATCTATCTATATATATAAAGCTGTTATCTCAGTTTGTCGTCTGTTTGTTTGTTTGTCCGATCATAAATCGGGAACCCCTGGACCAATTTGCCTCAAATTTTGATTAGGGAACTTGGGAGACCCACGGGAATTTAGCCGGGTTTTGAGAATTTAAAATGAGTGGTTCAAATTTTACAGCTTAAATTTGTTTCCCGGTAAAATCGTTCAATTGCGGGTAAACGGCAGGAGTAACCTTTAGTAACCTTGGCAGCACTGGGTTTCCAATATAGTTAATTATATTTCTAAAGAAACGTGCAAGTAACGGATCTTCTGTCATGAGTTCACACTGTACACGGCGTACACAAGTGTCTAAACCCTGTTTGGATCGATTTAACCGCTACTCAAGAGGTTTACACAGCACACAGAGCCTCTACTCGATGAACAGTCGAGAGGTTTCAAGGGTACCGTTGTAACTCGGGCATTGTCCTCTTTGCATGGAGGTTCATTTAAAATAACGCTTACAATTCCAAAAGTAATCAAGAAATTGATTTCTAGAAAAAAACCTACCCTTGGATATATTTTCAGGTTTCGGGCTAGAGTTTACGACCGCGTATTTCCAATATCTCTGGGTGTATACATAAATTCCGCCTACAGGACACCTTCAGGACACCAGGTACAGAGGGGAAAAAAATGATGATTTTTATGGAGGGGGGGGGGGTAATTCTTAAATGTATGTAACCCTGGGTAATATTTTTGTTTTGTGTAAAAAGTTTCACTATAACTATGGAGACGGTTTTTTAAAAATAAATTTAAGAAATTTTAGTTTAAAAAATGATTTTCACAGTTTTTCTTCAAAGGTGTATGGACTGAATGGATATATTACTGGTACTATTCCCTCCGAGGATTTTCGGATGTTTGACGTAAAAAGCGAAGGCCCTCACACATTTGTTGCCCTACGGGTAAAGCTAATTTCATAGAAAATATTTTTAATTAACATGAAAGATATGTTATTTAAGTGTGGTTGTATTATAGGTTTCTAAAAAGCTGGTAGAGAACGCGATCGGCAGATTTAAAAAATGCTACTTTTTCAACTTTCATCTTCATGACTTCACATTTCTCAATGCGGATTTAACACGGGTAAAAACATATTTTTTTGCTTCTCATTTTTTTTCATATACGATAACGGTAAGTTTCTGATTTCACTAAAAAAAAAATTAAAGTTTGAATAATGAAGGGTTAGGAATAGGATTTTTTTTGGAATGGCTTTACAAGATCACTTTTGTTTCTGCTACTCTCATTAAATGTTTTTTTTTGCTAATTATATTTATAATCTTTTTTAACTTTATATGAATAAACGTACAATTTTATTCGTTGATCAGGACATTTGCTACTTTTTTGGATTCTTCCTGCCTTTGGGTGAAACAGTAGCGGATAAGATTAAAGATGAGGTAAGAAAACCCAACATCCCTGTTCCCTACCTACCTACCTACCTACCTACCTAGGTTGAGCTGAGCTCTAGGTTTTTAATCCTGAAGTATGAGGAGAGGATTGATTGCCTGGTTGGATTCTATCCTAAAGAGCAGAGTAAACGTATTCAGCTGATTCAGGTAACACAAGGGTGTATATTTTTAAGAATTACCCCTCTCCGTCCGGGGGAGGGGGTTTGCAGTTGTTTATTGAGGATCTGGGGAAAAATGAAAAATTCCATATTAAAAGGCAATGTTTTTCGTCTTTATACTTTTTACCCATTAATTTAATTTGTTCTCATAAAACATCACTTATTTTCCCAAAGAGGGGGAGCGATTTTTTTCAGGAAAATAAACACCCCTGAGTAACCAATGAAACTAGAACCATGATGAGAGACACGGTGTTTGTTAACATTTTACTGTGACATATTTTGACAGCTGCACAACTAGTAACACATATTGTAAACAATGTTTTTGATGACATATTGGACTCTTTGCTTTTATGAATAAAAAAATATTTCTTAGCAGGGTATAAGGGCAGGGTCTCGGCAATTTTTGCTTTTTATAAATGTTGTTGCCTAAAAGTTTAATTAGTTCTAGAAGCTTTCCTAGTACGTCTCGTGGAACGTAAATAAACCCAATCCACCTCTTCTATTTATTTTACATTATCAAATTAATTGAATTAAATTACAATTTAATTCAAAAGTTTACACTGTGGATATCGAGTTCAATTGGCTAAGCTATAACCATCCAGAAATTGTATCCTCTTCTATTGAACCGATCTATGTCAGGCCCTGAATGGTAAGGATGATCTGTCCCTGCGATCCCATCTTCGGAAGCTGACCGCTAAACCTAAGAAGGAGGAAGTTTCATTTTCACAAGCCGCCATAGACATTGACAACAGTCGAGAGGTTTCAAGGGTACCGTTGTAACTCGGGCATTGTCCTCTTTGCATGGAGGGTCA
>NW_019396136.1:158802-168094 GCF_000591075.1 Eurytemora carolleeae | reverse complement strand
TGTCGAAGGTGATAAAATATCCTGGAAATATTCCTTCCAAAAACCTGCAGAAACAGATGGGTCTGAGGAAGGGTCCAAGGTAAATAGAATTGCATAATGAAACGATGACAATTTGAACAAATGGCGTGGCCTTTGTAATTTGCAATTAAATTTATTTTTTATTAACAGCTTTGTGTTTATTTAATCTCGTATATTTTTAGAACTGTAAATCTGCGTTTCCTTTAACTGTGCCCAAAGTAAAGCTGAAACGGGTAAAGTTAGCCCCAGAAGAGTTTAAGAAACTAACAATCCAACAAGTTGAAATGCCAAATTTTGATTTAAAACAAGCAGATCAACAACCGTCGGGCACTGTTTCTGTGAATGAAGGACAAGATGGAGTTAAAGCGAAGGAGGAGGATATTGAAGAACATACAGATACAGACATAATTGAGAAACATCCAAATGGAGAGGTCCATGAAACCCAGCCTGGAACTGGGAAAGAACCCTTGGCAAAGGAGCTGGAGAGAAAAGCTAAAGATGATGATGCTTGCGGAGAGAAATCAAAGGATAAATCTACGAACAGGATGGATTCATCAGGAGATAAAGCTGAGGATAATGAAGGCTCGGATGATGAGGTCTTGGATGATGAGGTCTTGGATGATGAAGTCTTGGATGATGAAAAATCCTCTCCGGTTCCTAAGGGTAGAACTGTCGTGATGAGAACTATTTATCTAACGGATAAAATATCCGTGGGAAATATGGCCAAAAAAGCTTTGGAGGATGAAATGAAGATGAGTGATGGAGAAAGTGAAAAAGAAAAAGAGTCTGATGGAAAGAAAGAAGAAGGAAAGGTTGAGGAAAAGAGAAAGGATAGAAAGGAGAAGAATAAGAAGATTATAAAATATTGTTGGAACTGTAAGAAGTCAAAGAGTGATACTGTTAAACTTTATATCTGTGCTGGATGTGAAAAAGCCAGGTATTTACTAAAGGGAGTGATCAGATTTATAAGGGGGCGGGGTTNTCAGCGGAGCAAGTTGAAGTTATATATCAACAGGACTCGTGCCAGCCTAGCATGAGAATTACGTTGAGAGATTTGTGAGAAGTCAGGATATTACTTAAGCTCATTTTAGATATTTGCAATTTTTCACCTGGTTTAAAGCACGGATACGAGCCCGGAACTATTTAGAGGAATCACAACAATCACAATTATCTACATATATTTTATAAACCATCCGTAGGAATAAAATTTTTCAACGTTGTGTAAGGAACATTCAACGTTTATTAGCCTTAAGTATTTATTACGGATGATTTATAGACCTGGAGAAAGAAACACAATTTCAGGTTAGAAGGGGGCAACTAACCCATTGTGTTCTGAAAGATAAAACTCATTATTTTCAAAGTTTTGAGGCTTAGGCTTTTTTAAAAACAATATATAGGTTTTGGCTAAATATCATATATATGAGTTAAATTATAAAACATTTTAACCATAAAACTCAGGTTCTGCATTATAAAATAAAATCAGGTTATTCATTATAAAAATTGGCCTTTAAATAGTTATATATTAAAAATCTCAATTAATTATTGAATTGAACACGTGATTGATTAGTAAAAATTTGTCCATGTAGAGTTCCGTGTGATTGATCGATTGTGTGTAGAGAATTCCTGGTTGAACACACTGAGTAACGTCTTGTCGCTGAATACCCTGAACACACATTAGTTTATAAAGATCCTCAGATCTTTCACTGAAGCACATTAGAGATTTATAAATTAAATTGTTTACGAAGTTTTACAGAAATGTCTTCTTTATAGAAATATATATTTTTTTCTTAGAAAATGACCAAAAATGCTTGAATAACTCAAAAACCACAGCAGTGCTCATGCCAAACCATATATGTTTTGAAATCTTGAAGATGTAAGTTTTCCATGAGGTTACAGTTTAACTTGAGCACTACTCCCGTTTAGTTAATATTTACCAATTAAAAAATTAAAAAATTAATGCAAAATGTAAAATTTTGGCGTGGAAATTTTAACCTTGAAAATGTACAAAAAAAAATAATTCTTTCATTTACGTTTACATTATTATCTCTCCAAAAATGGCAGATTTGTAACCGTAATGACAAAAAATGTAAAGTCTGATGTCCACAAGAAAGGCTTTCAATTCCTTGTTTTCAAGAATGATACAAATTAAAAATTACGATATATTTTTTTGATGTTCAAATTTTTTTATTATTTTGTCATGATCTTTTATAACCAGAAAGGGAACTATTTAAAAAATATTTTTAATTTGGTGGAGCCATTTGGTTGATATGCCTCCATACAAACACTGAATAAAAAAATATAAATTCAACTTTATTATTAGGATCGCGAAATATGGATAGAACCTATTAGTTTTGCTAAGCATCTGATTTCTAGTCAAAAATTGTTAAAAAGTTATAGCCGGTTATATACTGATGTCCATGAAATTTCCTTTTAAACCATAATTGTTAATAATTTTTTACTAAAGTTGGAACAATATTCAGGATCTGAACTGCCAAAATTTCTGTTCTTAAAAAGTTAATTTTTGTCCGACCATGTAAAATGATCTGATGAAGTATTTATTAATCATGAAATTTAATAAAATGATCAATCATTAAAAAACGCTGTAAGAGTATTTTCAAGCGACTCCCCATGCAAAGATGGCAATGCTCGGTTCACTTTTTAACCTAGAAAAACGACCATTTCTTCCACATTGTTGATCATATAAAGGTATCAAGGGCACCGTTGTGATGCTATTTTGCGCGGAAGGTCACTTGAGATTGATTAATTGTTTGCATGTTATACATTGGTCCTTATTAAGATACTATTTTTTCAGATGAGTTTGTTTTTAAGACCAGGAATACAGGGACTTTGTGGACGAGGACGCGTCCTCAGGTTTCACAGTTCAAATTTAAACCTGGATAAGCCTACAATTATTAAAGGAAAAGGACGAGATTTAAATTAAATTTGAAAATTTAGAAATGAGCAAAAATGAAGCAAGAACTTAGATTTGTTGGATAGCTAGAAGTATTTGAACTACGTAGACGTGCTTCAAGTTTAATACAAGTGGCTGAAGATAGTTTACTTAGTTCAGCTACTTCTTGTAATTTTGTTAATTCGATTTGAGGCAAGGTATACAACATATATACCTTAAAATTATTCGAATTTTTGGATATGTTAAAATGACCCATTTAATTTGTCTTCCACTCAAATTCATTGATTCAAAAGATGAAATTTATTAAAACAACATTGTTAACGTTTGCGCTTTGACATTAAAACAAATTGATTTTGAGGAGGGGAATGATAATATTTAAGCCTCCGAACCTCCAGATTTAAAACAGATTGGAGGTAGTCCTCCGCCTGCCCTGGCTCTAGGTTTGGCTGGACTTATTCCTTTTGCATCAGGTGAGGAAAGAAAAATTAATAATATCAATAGAATAATATCCTGGCCTTAAATTAAAACAGTGTTAGAAAACTTTTGGTAAAATGAGTTAAAATATGGATCTTATGGTGATGTTTACATTTTATCAGAAAATCGAAAATGTTGATCTTAGGTTTGGATGGAGGGGGGTTAGAAAAAACTTAAATTATTGTAGATATTTACTCAGTAATGTGATATTTGTTATGTTTTAGCTCCTATTTATATGTTAAATTGTGGATTTCTACTCCCTGACGTTGTCACAGCTCAATTAGCTTACGGAACTACTATTCTCTCTTTTCTAGGTATGTAGTTGTATTCCAAAACAAATTTTGCTAGATAACTTTTTAAAATTAAACATTGACATTAGATAGTAGAAACATAGTAGCTAAAAGAATTAAAATAAGCTTGCAGATGTTGTCAAGAATATTATCCATTTAATGTTGTATGTTTTATTGTAATATTACGAAATTTAGACTATGGTGGAAATGAAGTGTAAATTCTCATGTACCATGATTTTGAAAATGACCTCACTTCATGATTGATTAAGTTACAGCATAGTCACTTCAATTTTGGTGTATGGGTGTGGGACATCCCTAAAAGCCTGATTTGATTTGATTTGATTTGATTTGATTTGATTTGATTTGATTTGATTTGATTTGATTTGATTTGATTTGATTTGATNTGGGCACAGTATTCTTGGTCAGTCACGCCCTCATTACTGGTCAGTATTTTACCCGCCTCATTGGCACAGTATTCTTAGTCGGTCACAATGTCATTACTGGTCAGTATTTTACCCGCCTCCTGGGCCCAGTATTCTTGGTCGGTCACACTTTCATTACTGGTTAGTAATTTACCCGCCTCGCGGGCACAGTATTTGCTAGCATCCTGGGCGCAGTATTCTTGGTCGGTCACACCCTGTTTACTGGTCAGTAAATAGGGTATGCCCGATACCCTGGGTTACTTGCCTCCTGGACACAAAATTCTTTGTCAGTCACACCCTCATTTCTGTTCAACACTGCAAAGACTATTTTGAGATGCAATATATTTTCCATGATTCTAACCTTCATGGATATTTTTGATTGCCAAGATTAGCCTAAAAATATTTGTTTTCCAAAAAGTGGCTGCTTATGTGTAAAGTTTATAGTCAATATAGGTAAAAACTTCCTTTATTTTGGTAGGCCTGGTGTTCACTACTACTGCCTGAGGCAGGACTAGGCTGTGCTCTCTGTGCTGGTAGTCTAGCGCTAACTGCATATTTAGGTCAGTTTCTACAATTCTAAGCATTGAGGAATTTTCTTTTTGTAATCTGTATTACAGGGTGTCCCATGTCATATTGGATCGTGCATAGCTTTTCGGGACAAAACAGAAAATTGCATACGGCAAGAATAAAAATTTGAATGCAGAAAATACAAGGTTTTTTTGATTATTTTGGCGTTAAAGCTGAAAGATAGTCCAATTTGACATGGAATGGGACGCTCTGTGGGTTTTCCACCAGAAGAAAATTGTCGAGCAATTATTCGCAATTTCAAAATTTATGTTTTTTTCTATCATTTTAAATTTTTTATTTCTCGGATGAAATTGTCAAATCCAATCAAATTGTCAAATCAAATCAAGTTGTCAAATCAAATCAAATTGTAAAATCAAATCAAATTGTAAAATCAAATCAAATTTTAAAATAAAATCAAATTGTCAAATTAAATCAAATTGTCAAATCATATCGAATTGTGCAATCAAATCAAATTGTAAAATCAAATCGAATTGTCTAATCAAATCAAATTGTCCAATCAAATCAAATTGTCAAATCAAGTCAAATTGTCAAATCAAATCAAATTGTCAAATCAAATCAAATTGTCAAATCAAGTCAAATTGTCAAATCAAATCAAATTGTCAAATCAAATCAAATTGTCAAATCAAATCAAATTGTCCAATCAAATCAATTTGTCAAATCAAATCAAATTGTCATATCAAATCAAACTGTCCAATCAAATCAAATTGTCCACTGAAATCAAATTGTCAAATCAAATCAAATTGTCAAATCAAATCAAATTGTCAAATCAAATCAAATTGTAAAATCAAATCAAATTGTAAAATCAAATCAAATTGTAAAATCAAATCAAATTGTAAAATCAAATCAAATTGTAAAATCAAATCAAATTATATCATTTTTCGCTAATTTAAAAAAAATCTATTGCGCCAACTTTGTGCAATGATTCAGACAATGAAATTTGTTTGAATTCTGGATATCCGGTATTAACATTCATTATAAAAAGAAAATGGATCCGGATCCAACTGCTCTAGCATCCTATTTTTATATTTCATTTTCAAATTAATTTTTTTCCTGTTTAATTTTCCAATCAAAAAGTTAATTAAAAACAATTTACTCAATATTTTTGGTCTATTTTCGTGTTTGGATCAAGATCCGCCGAAAGTAGCGGTCTAATCAAAGAAAAATTGTTTTAAATTGTTTTCCTTCATTTTAATATTATTTTGGAACAAATTCGATTTGTCACTATGTTCGTTAGAGTACACCAAAAAAGACCAAGTTGGGATATTTGTATGATGCAGACCGGATTGAAGTGATATTTAGTCATACAAATTCAGGGAAGAAAAAAAAAATTTTAAGATTGGATCCCTTCTTCCGTCTGATATATGCACGTAGAGTCTACATAGCTCAAAAAAAATATTCATTGAATTTATCACGTCATAAAGATTAAACATAAAAAATCATTTTTGACGTTTTTTTGACCTAACTCAGTTAATTTTTTAAATTTTGCGAAAATTTCAATGGATTAAATCTTTTAAGACATTTACGAAAAAAATGATTTATGACATAATAAATTCTAGAAATGTGTTTTTGAGCTATTTAGACTTTTTTCCCCATGAATTTGTATGGTTAAATGTCACTTCATTCCGGTCTGCATCATACAAATATCCCAACAATGTCTTTTTTGGGTTACCCTAAAGACCGTCTTGAGAACATTTTTGGAGGGGAGACTTCATGTTCTTAATTTCATCTGTATAGCGGGTCTATAAAACTCTGGAAAAGAAAGACGACTGTTAGACTCTAGTTAAGATTTTAATTGTCCAATGAGCATAAAACACAGCTATTGTGCAGTGTGCACAGATTCATTTAACTGTTTACGTTAATTTTCAAAGAATTGGTAAAAATATTTGCTTTAAAACAACATTAAAGGCACATAAGATTCCTTAAATATCTTCTCTAGACCACACTTGAGTAACAGTGAAAGAAGGTTACCTACAGGCGAACCTGTAATGAAAATAAAGAATAGAAAATACCATTCTGAGCTGAAAACTTTAGAATGGTGGATATCAGGATTAATGCTTAATCCACTCTTTTTCTTAATCTCCAGATTAAATATTGCTTGTTCTCCTCATGAACTTAATCTCCAGATTAATTAACAGATCGGGATTAAGGATATCCCATTCTAAAGTTTTCAGCTCTGGTCTCTTTTTGTAAAAATAAAATTTGTTGTTTTCCGAAAATTGTTATATTTGAATCGGTGAACAACCCTTTCAAATTAAAAAAAAATACATTTCTGTTTCAGATCTGATTCAGCCTGGATATCCGTCCTGGTTTAGAGCGCTCAGGCAGGAGAACGTATTGGATTTTTCTTGAAAATGTCCTGGGGTTGGGTTGGGTTTATTCAAGGGACTGTAAGCGCAATTTCAAGTAACTTTCCATTTGGCATACCCGATTTACAACGATACTCTCAAAACCTTCGCTTGATCAAGGATTTCGTAGATATTATTTTAAAAGTGAGAAATTTAGTGCCAAGAAACACTAGCACGACGTGTACTCTGTAACCTCGAGTCTCCCAGCACTCAATCTTCAGCTACACAAATCCGGTCAAAGGTTTAAAGGGTACCGTTGTGAATCGGTTATTGGAAGGTTACTGAAATAACGTTAACAGTCCCATTAAGAGAAATTTGATCTATCCTCTTAAAAGTGCTTATGATTTAGATTTAAATCTATTAATTTCTCTGCAATTTAAGAATTAAAACCGTTAGAATTTTTTTTTCTGCAACAGCTTGCAAAAATAACGGCCTTAAAAATACAACTTTAAAATGTATAGTAGTATCCCGTCTATATTCAAGGGACTGTAAGCGCAATTTCAAGTAACTTTCCATTTGGCATACCCGATTTACAACGATACTCTCAAAACCTTCGCTTGATCAAGGATTTTGTAGATATTATTTTTATAGTGAGAAATTTAGTGCCAAGAAACACTAGCACGAAGTGTACTCTGTAACATCGAGTCTCCCAGCACTCAATCTTCAGCTATACGAATGAGTATATCAACCACATATCCGGTCAAAGGTTTAAAGGGTACCGTTGTGAATCGGTTATTGGAAGGTTACTGAAATAACGTTAACAGTCCCATCAAGAGAAATTTGGTTTATCCTCTTAAAAGTGCTTATGATTTAGATTTAAATCTATTAATTTCTCTGCAATTTAAGAATTAAAACCGTTAGAATTTTTTTTTCTGCAACAGCTTGCAAAAATAACGGCCTTAAAAATACAACTTTAAAATGTATAGTAGTATCCCGTCTATCCATTTAATATGGTAGTGTACTGTACTTTTCATAAGTTATGTACTAATTATTTGAAATTTTAAAAGTATTGATCTCTTTAAATCACAGTCCCTTTTAACTGGTGTCTAAAAATATAAAGTATTAATCTATGTTTGTTTGTTTGTATGTGCGATCATTACTCAGGAACCCCTCGACCGATTTGCCTCAAATTTTGTTTGGGGAAATTGAGAGAACCACGGGAATGTTCTTAGTTTGGTTTTGAGATTCTGAGATGAGTGTGTCGAATTTTTAAGTAAAAAATAGCCCAAATCCTAATAATTTAAGACCAAGCACGGGTTAACGGTGGGAGTCACTATGCGTAACCTGGGCAATGTTGGGTTACCAAGCTAGTTAATAATATGTTCCCAATGTTCCCCCTGAATTAGATTTATTCTGTCTACGGGTGCAGTTCTCTCCCTACTCGCCACTCTCTTCTGCATATTCACCCTAGGACCTAAGAAGCAGGCCAGTGATTATCTCTCATAAATATACAAATATATAATATATAAATTTTAATATGTTTCAGATGTAAAATGTCTGTACTATGTGCGAGAACTGGTTTCTTGATTAAAATACCATCTTTATATCTAGCTCATGGTAGTCTTAATACACAGGCGAGTGTTACATAGTTGCCAGTTGCCCCCAGTTTTTAAATTAAAGATTCAGCTTTAAACAGCAATTAAATTTTTCACGATATCAAAACATCTTTTTAAAAATCTTAATTTTGGGAACTGTTCTTAATTTTGGCAATATTTGTTAAAATAATCATGAAATTAAAGAACAGCGTTCTTAATTTTTAATCCAGTAGTTACTAGTTCTTAACCATGTATAGACGTGCACCAAATTTATACAAATATATATATATGCCAAACCTTATTCTTAGCTGTGCTATAGAGATGCTAAAATATATATACTAAAATATGAAACTTGCAATTTTTTTCAACTTGAAAGTGTCATGTCATGTACATTGTATAAAATAAAATAGTATGTACTACAGTACATACATGTACTGTATAAGTAAAATTAACATTTTTTGAATTGCATAATTTTACCATAATATAGGTAGAATTAACTTGATGTTTATTTTACAATTTTGTGTTTTGTTATTAATTCTATTTTATTTCAGGCAGCCCGACCATTTCCTGTTATTTCCGATACATTGAATACAACTTCGGCACAAGCTCAGGATGCAAGGTAAAGAATAATGTTAGTAATCTTGACGATCTGGGGGGGGTCCAAAAATCGTATACTAGGACAGACCCCGTTTGTATCCGATTTTTGGAC
>NW_019396136.1:85237-158763 GCF_000591075.1 Eurytemora carolleeae | reverse complement strand
GGGGGGGGTGATTTATGTTTTTAATATCTCTTGACTGACTAGAGCTAGAGCTACTGGTCTAATAACTGAGCTGAGAGCACAAATAGAGACCTGTGTGCAGGGTGGGGGAGAGAAAGGAATAGCGAGGCATGTTAGATTAAATAAAAAGGTATGATGGGTGTAATTTTAAACAATTTTAAATGTTTGGTTTAAAAAGATTGACGTCTTTGGAAGAATATCTGGTCACATAGCTTTCTAGTGATTTTAGTTTATATGTTCAAAATATCAGAAGTCCAAAGATAAGACTCCCTTTTCAAACCTTGGAGCTCCCCAAGGTTTTATTCTTGTACCCTTTCTTTTTTTATCAAAGAAGTTTTTACTTAACAATTTTAAATGTTTGGTTTAAAAAGATTGACGTCTTTGGAAGAATATCTGGTCACATAGCTTTCTAGTGATTTTTGTTTATATGTTCAAAATATCAGAAGTCCAAAGATAAGACTCCCTTTTCAAACCTTGGAGCTCCCCAAGGTTTTATTCTTGTACCCTTTCTTTTTTTATCAAAGAAGTTTTTACTTTTCACCATAAAATACATCCAATATCTCACGTAAGAATAATTTGACAATTTTATGAGAAAAAAATGTAAAAATGGAAATTCTTAAACGAGATGAAATAATCTTGATGTATTCTTAAAGAAACTATTTTTCATCGTATTTGTGAGGTTCCATGAGCTCTAAGCACATACCTATGAAATTTAACAAAAATAATGTCGGGTGAAATAGACATTATAAATGGTTGCTTTGCTGATATAGAGATATTAGAGCGAGAATAGTGAAAATACATACTCCTGTAATGTAGGTATTGGTTCGAGAGAGGATTCGGCGAATACTTGATCCAGGAACAGAACTCTGGGAGCTCTGTACAACTGCTGGATTAGGACTTGAATACGGGGATGTAAGTTTTATCATATCAGAGTTTTTTTTTAAGCAGAAAAGTATTTATTTATTTACCACTTCAATGCTCAAATATTGTCTTAATTTTTTTTTGCTTCAACTATTTGGCCTTGGGAGGGTAGAATTCACAAATAAAATTTTACGATGATTGTTTCCTATGACGGGTTAATGATAATAATGATAATAATGATAAAAATCATAAAAATGATAATGATAATAGGTACCGTGTGGTGGAACAGTGTGTGGTGTGGGAAGAATTCATGGATCAGATGTTATGATAATCGCAAATGATGGAACTGTGAAGGGAGGAACCTTCTATCCCATCACAATATCAAAACAGCTAAGAGTTCAGGCGAGTTTATAAGTGTACTCTTTTAAACGAAGAGAAATATAATTTGTTTTAATTCTGACAATTTTCCACATTGTCTTTGCAGCAATAAATTGAGAGTCATTTGCAATAACGTTTACAGTCCCTTTAAGATTACAACAAGTTCAAATGATCAAAATAGTTGTTCTATAATATTCAAATCAATATTTAATTTTGTGAGTGCACAGTTTTCTAAAGAATATCTATTTAATGTTTAGGAAATCTGTTGGAAGAACCGGTTAGCTTGTTTGCAAATAGTTGACACTGGCGGTGCATTCCTTCCTTTGCAGTCTGATATATTCCTACGAGGGGGGCGAGGGTTTGCTAACCAGGCCCTCATGTCAAGCCAGGGAATACAGCAGGTAGGATTTATAATACAGGGAATACAGCATGTAGGATTTATAATTTAAATTATTTAATATTCCATAAAAAACTATTTTTAACCCGAAAACCAAACTTTACTTTATTGTAGAGTTCAGTTTGAATAAAGTCTAATTTTTTAATGTGAAAAATTCTAAATAAACATGGTTTAGATTCATTTAATGCAATTTGAATGATATTTAAAAGCGAAGCATTTGGTTGGGTTGTGTGGCTAGGAACTTGACCATATAGCAAATAAAGTGTAAACTTTACTCAGGCTGAAAACCCATGGAAAGGACATGATCATCCAATCCACAACTGAAGTTTTTAGTCATCCCTACAAACTGGGATTTGATTTGATTGATATTCTTAATGAATGAAAATGAACCAGAAATGAAAACTGTAAAATATGTGTTAAAAACTTTTTTAAAGAGATAGATCAAGGGAACAATTTTTTCTCATAATTTTGCTGTTATTTAGTTAGTGTACTGTACAATATTGTACTGTAATGTTCAGGTTCACTTGTTCAGGTTGCTCTTGTGTCCGGACTATGTACAGCTGGTGGTGCGTATGCTCCCACGATGTCGGATGTTGCAATTATAACACACAGAATCGGAAACATATACCTTGGGGGTCCGCCGCTTGTTAAAGCTGCAACAGGTACAAAAAGCAGTTTATTTGTTAATGAATGATTAATGACGTTTTCTAATTTTTACGTTCGATTTAATCCAATTAAATTGTATTCCTACAAGACACTGGAGCTACTGAACCAAAAAAAAATATTGAAAAAATATTGTTGATTCCGGTCAGCTAACATACGCCGAATTAATGATCATGAATGCAATATTTATAGTTAAAAAATCAAATTATCTTCTTTCCTGGTACAGCACATGCAATGGATTTATGTTACCAATTCAATATTTTTAGATAAAAAAGACAAATTTAATTTTTTCCAAGGGTAACTCTACAACAACAACAACAAAAAAACTTAAATATAATTCCTAGTGATACATATTTAAAAAAAAAGTTTTTTAATAAGTCTAGTAAATGTAAAGCTTTTCATTAGTATGCTTAAAAACTTTTTTCTGAGTATTTTATTATTGGAAAAGTATTAAAACATAAATCTTGCAATTTAATTGCCCCCCTCCCCCCCTTGATATTTTTCTTATAAGGAAACATACAACCCTTTAATGATTATCAACCCATTCTTCCTAGGAGAAGTAGTAACCGGTGAAGAACTAGGTGGAGCAACTATGCACTGTAGTGTATCCGGGATTACTGATCACTTCGCTAAGGTTTCTTCGATAATTAATTTAATAGAATTATATCTTGTAAACTAACATCATAGTTCTTGTATATATATACTAGATATATATACTATATACCCACTAGGAACTGTATTGTATCCGGGATTACTGATCACTTCGCTAAGGTTCACTTCGCTAAGGTTTCTTCGATGATTAATTCAATAGAATTATATCTTGTAAACTAACATCATAGTTCTTGTGTATATATATTAGATATATATACTATATACCCACTAGGAACTGTATTGTATCCGGGATTACTGATCACTTCGCTAAGGTTTCTTCGATAATTAGTTTTTTTCCCCAGAGCATGAAAATCTTAATTCTTGAATATATATTGTAAAGAGCCTCTATGCACTGCAGTTTATCGGGTATTACTGATCACTTCGCTAAGGTTTTTCAATTTGTTAATTCACAAGAGTTATATCCTAAGACATCACTTTTTTCACTAAGTTTTTTTTTGTTTGAAGCGTAATTTAAAGTGACCCTCTATGCAAAGATTGCAATGCCCGATTTGCAATGGTTTTTTTAAAACCTTAATATGCCCAAAAATGTTAAAGTTCCCTCTTTTTACTGACTCAAAGGTTTATTTTTCTGTAATTTTCTCCATTGCTTCTCATAAGCAGAAATGCGCAAGTCACTTTCGTAGAGACACCTCAAATGGAAAAAAGTTTTAGCCACAAAAACATTGATATCTAGTTCATAATTGACCAGACATAGCTGTAAAGGGTACCGTTTTAATCGGGCATTGACATCTTTGCATGGAGGGTCACTTGAAATAAAGCTTACAGTCCCTTTAAAGGGTAAACTTTACAGGATGAGGAGGAGAGTTTTGAAATCACACGGGACGTTGTCGCTTCTTTAAATCTTGAATTAACAAGGAAAAAAACTTACATATTCAAATATTTTGTCCATCTTTAAAATAATGATCAAAATGTAATTATTGAATGTATTATTTTTCGTTTGAATTTATTTTTTTTAATTCTCTAAACTAATATCAAGTCAAAAACTTTTTAAAGGCAATAAAAAGAATATATGAGGTTCAGCAAACCATTTGGGCTTCAAAGGTTTGCAGTTTAGACGTTTATTGTATCAAAGCCATCTAACAGACAACCCTAACCTAAGTTTGAGTATTGTGCAGTGAGCTGGATTCTTCTTGTCCTCCGCTCTATGATTCAACTGGATTAGAACAGCTTGCCGGTCAAACACAGATGCTCAAACCAGATGTTTATGCGCTTTTAGGTAAATTTTGCTAGAGTTGCGCGCTTATGCGGTGGGCTCTATAAAACTAGGAAATAAGAACTTTTATACTTAAGATATGTTGCACACTAATTGTGCAATACACACAGACCCACTTCACTTGAATAGTTGATTTTCAAGCTACTAGATAAACTTTTTAAAAGTATCCAATATTCATTGTCAAGTTTTCAGTTGTACATTAAAACATTGTACGCTGCTCATTGTAAATTGTATACTGTTTACGCTGAATGTTGTAACTGGAATAACGCAAAAAAAATTACAAGATTGATAAATGTAGGTCAGTTACTAAACGTATTACTGTATGTAGGTTACTAAACTGATCACTTTAGGTAGGTTACTGATTCCTGTAGGTAGGTTACCAGACTAATTACTGTAGGACAGCTACTAGACTGATTACCGTAGGACAGCTACAAGACTGATTATTGTAGGTAGGTTACTAGACTGATTACTGTGGGATAGCCACTAGGTAAGTTACTAGGTAGGTTACTAGAGTAATTATTGTAGGTAGGTTACTAGACTGATGACTGTAGGTCAGATAATAGACTAATTACTGTAGGTAGGTTACTAGACTGATGACTGTAGGTCAATTAATAGACTAATTACAATTGGTAGGTTACTAGACTAATTACTGTAGGTCGGTTACTAGACTGATTTCTGTAGGTCGGTTACTTGACTGATTACTGTAGGTCGGTTACTAGACTGATTTCTGTAGGTCAGTTACTTGACTGATTACTGTAGGTCGGTTACTAGACTGATTTCTGTAGGTCGGTTACTAAACTGATTTCTGTAGGTCGGTTACTTGACGGAAGTAGATTCCTTGAGTTCAAAACTATGTTTGGAGAAAGCCTCGTGTGTGGATTTGGCCGGCTTTCTGGACAGCTGGTTGGAGTTCTTATAAATGCCGGGAATATTACGGGAGCAGACGCACAGAAAGGTAAGAAAGTAACCCCCCCCCCCTCTTCCTTTCCAGAACACCAACATCAGTAACTATCTATCTATCTTAATCAAACCAAACCCAGAAAAAGGAAATTCCTTTTAATGTCTCTTCCCGTCTAAAAACCTGGAAGCCACACTACTTCTCTTAGCCAATAGCGGAAATAAGAGTTTTTTTTACCTAATTGAGAAAGCTTTCATTTTGTCGTTCGTCGGGTTTCTTTTAGATATATCTTATTTATTATTATTTTTATTGAAATCCTTAGTATTATTATTATCAGTGCTTACTATTGTAGGTGGCCATTTTGTTCAACTCTGCGATAACAGGGATATACCTTTAGGAAAAAGGATTAGAGACTTTATTTTATTTTGTTTTATCTTATTTTTATTTTCTTTTATCTTATCTTATTTTTTTATTTTATTTTATTTTATCTAATTTTATCTAATTTTATCTAATTTTATCTAATTTTATCTAATTTTATTTATTATTTATTATTTATTTTATCTTATTTTATTTATTATTTATTTTATCTTATTTTATTTTGTCTCAGCAAGTCAATTCGACATTTCATGAATAAAATAAAATAACAAATTTAAGTTTTAATATGTTTTTCTTTAATTATTTTTAACAACGCTGTATTCTGGATCATCAAAGTCCAATGATAAAAACACAAAATTTTAAATTCAGATCAAAATATAATGCATGTGTACCATTTTTATTTCTAACAAGGCTTTTATTTTGTCTCAGCAAGTCAATTCGACATTTCATGAATAAAATAAAATAACAAATTTAAGTTTTATCTGGTGGTAGGCGATAATATCAATATAATGAAAACGACTTTTTATTTAAGTTTTCATTCTAAAAGCTTTTTTCGAATTTTCAAGTAATTTAAGAGAAGCTTTTTTAATTGGCAGCTTCTCTTTGTTTTATGTTGTTGTGCATTTATGCAGTCTAAAAGCTTGATATAAATCAAAATTAAAATCGAAAGTCGTCTTTATTGTATTGATATAACCGCCTACCACCGTACTAGAGTTATCCTAAAATTAAATATTTTAAAAAAATTGCTTATGGAGCGAAGCCTTTTAAAAGAATTTTGAGGAAAAAATGTTTTTGTTAACCATTATAAAGGTTTCTGAATTCCTTTGTTCTAGTTTTTATTCAGAATAGTTCAAATTCAAGTAGTGAAAGTGTAGATGCCTCAACATTAAAGGAATAAAGTCAACCATCAATAAATTTAACTTCTTTCTCTCTCCCAGTAAAATATTAACTTTGACTTGTGGTCGTTTTTTCCTTGTGGAGTTAAGATTCTTCAAACAGATATTTCTTTTTTATCTAGTTACTGTAGTATTTATCTTGTTACCGTAGTATTTATCTAGTCACCGTAGTATTTATCTAGTTACCGTAGTATTTATCTAGTCACTGTAGTATTTATCTAGTTACCGTAGTATTTATCTTGTTACCGTAGTATTTATCTAGTCACCGTAGTATTTATCTAGTTACCGTAGTATTTATCTAGTCACCGTAGTATTTATCTAGTTACCGTAGTATTTATCTTGTTACCATAGTATTTATTTAGTTACCGTAGTATTTATTTTGTTACCGTAGTATTTATTTAGTTACCGTAGTATTTATCAATACATTGAAGACGACTTTCCATTTCAATTTTGATTTCTACCAAGCAATTCAAACAGAATTAATTAACAGCTTCTCTTTGTTTACTTTTGAACTTTTAATTTGAAAATATCTTGTTAGAAATCAAAACTTAAATATATTAGTTATCTTCATTGTATTGATATAATCGCAGACCACTCTATGAATTCTCAAACTATAATTTTCATGTCAGGTCCCGCCATGCAAAATAACCCATTTTTGATTTTAGTTAAATTTCTCTTTAAATTTTTCATTCTGCATTGAGCTATTCTTCTATCCCTTTTCTTGTATGGCTCTTTCCCTTTTATCTTTGAATTTATTCCTCCATCCTTTTCTTTTTATGACAACCCCCCTTTTTTACCCTTCTTCCCCCTTCTTTCTTTCTTTGTATGACAATCCTTCTTTCTTTCTCTTTCTTTGTCTATCAGTCCTTTTTTCCTTTCTTTCTTTCTATGACAATCCTTCTTTCTTTCTCTTTCTTTGTCTATCAGCCCTTCTTTCCCCTTCTTTCTTTCTTTCTTTCTATGACAATCCTTCTTTCTTTCTCTTTCTTTGTCCATTTGCCCTTCTTTCCCCTTCTTTTTTTCTTTCTTTCTTTCTATGACAATCCTTCTTTCTTTCTCTTTCTTTGTCTATCAACCCTTCTTTCCCCTTCTTTCTTTCTTTCTATGACAAACCTTCTTTCTTTCTCTTTCTTTGTCTATCAGCCCTTCTTTCCCCTTATTTTTTTCTTAGTATTACAATCCTTCTGCCTTAATTTTTCTTTGTCTATCAGTCCTTCTTTCCCCTTCTTTCTTTCTTTGTATGACAATCCTTCTGCTTTTCTTTTTCTTTGTCTATCAGCCTTCTCCTTCTTTCTTTCTTAGTATGACAGTTCTTCTTCCATCTTTCATTCTTTAACTGCCAATGTTTTTTCGCCTTTCTTTCTTTAAATGACAACCCTTCTTCCCATTTTTTTATTTTGTATTCCATTCCTTCTGTCCTTTTCTATGTTTGATAACCCTTTCTTTCTTTGTATGAAATTCCTTCTTCCTCTTACCCTCTTTTTTTTCTTTCTTTCTTTCTTTCTTTCTTTCTTTCTTTTTTTCTTTCTTTCTTTCTTTCTTTTCTTCTTTTTTGTATGACAAATCATGGTTTTTATTTCTTCAGGAGAGAGCTAAATTTATTCAGTGTCAATCCATAGGTATGTCATTTTCCAAAGTTATTTGCTATTAGTTACAGGTCGCCTTAAAAGTCTGATCTATGTTTAGTAACTCTGTTTGTCCCAGATGATTTACTAAACTAAATGTAGAAAAATCAGAAAACATTGAATTTAATTGATTTGAATTGTTTAATTTTGCTAGTCTGAATTTTATTTGATTAGGAGCTAGAACTTGTTATGTTGTGAATATCTCGATCAAAAATTGATTTCTATCTTATGAAAATCTACGGGTTAATTTAATTCCACTTTGATAACCTGTGATGGATAATTTCATTTGAGGAATCAAGCATTGATCCTCAAATATTTAAGTGTCCACATTGTATATTGAGATCAAGTCTTTCAGATTAACAAAATTCACACATTAGTTCCGATCTTAGATTTGATCAATTCTGATCTGATCTGATCTGATCTGACCTGATCTGATCTGAATCGGTAAAGATTACGAAGCCCAAGTAGTAAGCTTTAGGGTTTCACTTCATTAAATTTTCTTTATATTCTTGGGCTTCATGGTTTAAGTGGTTTCATGATAATTCTTTTCTAATTTATAATTTTTCCTTATTTACCCTCTCAAAAATTGAGCTAGTTCTTAATAATAATAATATAGGGTTTAAAGTTTTAAGTAACTCTGCTGGTTGATAAAAAATGAGGAATGGGTGTATAGTATAGACAATTTATTTTTACATGGGCTTTATTGTTTGATCGATTTGCTCTTAACATGCTTATGTAATTTAGCATTTGATAATCCAGGGCAGAAATTAATATTTTCTATTAAACTATCTTTTGGTTTCTTGACTTATTATTCTTGTATGAATAAAAAACAGTCACCCATCAATCCAAAGAAACGTCACTGCACTACCTTCAAAGGAATTAGCGGATTGTTGGCTGGCCACACTGGACCAAAGTGTGGACCACCAAGCATGGGTCAAGTTCAATGGCGAACTGCCACAAACCTGCTGCACACTTACCAGATTGTTGTTGTTGTTGTAGCCCTAGAAATTAGGTCAGGCCACTTCTTCTGTTATTTCAATCACTTCTTAACCTGGATAAAGAGCAGCTTCTTTTGGTTGCATCTAAAGAGATATTAGGGAAGAGCCCACGTCACCGAACTACCTTCAAAGGAAGTGTCATTTGTGGTTGGCCACATTGTACCAAATTGTGGACCACCAAGCATGGGTCAAGTTCAATGGCGAACTGCCACAAACCTGCTGCACTCTTAACAGATTGTTGTTGTTGTTGTAGCCCTAGAAATTAGGTCAGGTTACTTATTCTTCTTCTGATATTTCTTCCACTTCTAAACCAAGATGAAGGGCAGCTTCTCTTGGTTACATCCATCGGTTTTTCTGTACAGCAAATCATCAGCAAGAACAAGGCTGTAAGAATCATTTCGCCAAGCTGCACCCCCACTTTTGTGTTGTCTAGCGATACCCCTAGCGATGAAATATACAAACCAAATAATATTTGTGACAAGCTACACCCTTGCTTCACACCCTGCCTAAAGTCAACTGAATTCGAGAGCCCCTTGCACAAATTGATCCACACACAGTCATTGAAATAAATTGACCGGATCAGGGCCACCACCCGTCCACCAAACCCAATGCGGTGTAGCTTTGTGTACAGCAGCTCCCTGCAAACCGTATCATAAGCTTATGCAACATCAAAGAACGCCAAGGAGATGCAGTGTTTTTTTTCTCTTGGCTGACCTTTGAGCGGACAAGATCCTTAATACACAATCTGTCGTGGTCCTTGTCTGTCTGAACCCATACTGAACTGGGCCATAAAAACTTAACCTTTTCATCATATCTTGTTCATGCGTTTGTGTACGATTTTATTTGTTATACTCAAGAGAACACTTGAAACAGTTATCGGACGTTTTTTGGTGACGTCAAGAGATGACTCCTTTTTTTCGAATAGGGTCATCTTCCAAACCCGGAGTTAACCTGGCACACATCCCTCTGCTAGGGATTCATTTATGACGTTTGTATCAGTGTTATCATAGATCCCCTTCAACATCGTTGACGAGATGTTATCCACAACAGGAGCTCTATCTGACTTAAGGGAACTTACGACCTCCCCTTCATTTGTGGGACAGCAAACCTCTTCTTCATAGGCAAATTCATCTCTTTCCTTCAGAATCCAACTCTAATAGACTGTAGTGCTCTTAACCAGCACTTCCTTCACCAACCGCTCCCCTCTTGAACTATATTTTGGGTTATTGACTTTTTATTCTTACATAAAAAATGTGTCGGGTTGAATATATTTTGTAAGTGTAAGTCACTTTTCCGAGGGTATTTTTCAACGTGGCAACTTCCCAAATGTGCAATTGCCTAAGAGGCGACTTCTGAAGTCTATTCTAGTTGCAGTTCTCTGTCCCTATCCTGTTTTAGCCACAGTGCTCAGCCCCTATTGTAGCCTACGGCTCAATGGGAAATTGTTACTTGGGAAGTTGCCCTTGGAAAAAAGCTTTTGTGAAAGTACTTAACGCCAGTTTATTTTGTTTAGTCCGTGTGCCTAAAGTCACTTTAAATGTTGGTGGCGCCATCTCTGATGAGAATTATACAATGTGTGGACCTTCATTTGATCCTAGGAATTTATTCATTATAAACGGATAAGTTGTTTCGGTTTAAACCGCCCGATCCGTCTTTGTTATACCTAATTTTAAAATGGTAGTTCAGGCTTTTTACATACAGGGTGTCCCATTAAACTTCACAGTTGGGAGACAACTTAAATATCGTCTTTGAACTTTGATATTTGCTAAGCAAACTTTACAAGTAGGATTCTCAAAACAATAGTTATCAAATACCCTATCCATAGTACTGGCAACCTGGGAGTTCGAAAATGTAATCCACCATTTCTATGTTTTAAAAATACCAGAGATATAAAGAATTTTTCTCCGATTTCAGTTTTTTTTTTAACATACAATTTCTTTTTCAATTTTTTTTCAATTTTTTTTTTATACAGTGCTGTTGTTTTTAGACTTGAAAGTCGTCTTTGTCCGTAGACCTATATTTTTCTTAAACAATTATCACAAAACATCCGTAGTTCTGACACTTCCAAAATGTGGTCAGCCATTTTTTTTAGTATCAAAATGAATTTCGTTTAGAATTATACAATTTCATAGTTTTATTTAATAAATTAAAATCTAAATTAAATTCTTAAAATATCTTTCGTCGTCTCTCAACTACACCCTAGACTTAAAAGTCAGGTTATTTTTGTCCATCGTTTAAAATTATGTTATTATGATTTTTTAACAGTTATAAATATTTTGTTTTCAAAGTTTTTAAAAAACTGATAGATTTGCTCTTTTTTAAAAACATGTTTTGACTCTTCATTTTCCGAACCAAATGAATATGTTTTTCTTTAATTATTTTTAACAACGCTGTATTCTGGATCATCAAAGTCCAATGATAAAAACACAAAATTTTAAATTCAGATCAAAATAGAATGCATGTGTACCACTTTTATTTTTAACAAGGCTTTCAGGTCACTTCGCTTCGCCCCCCATATATTAACAATTTTAGTTAGTTAATTCAAGTCAACAGTTTTTAATCGTTCTTCAAAAAAAAGTTTCGCAGTTTTTTTCTTTAAATTTAAGAAGTTTCAAAGATAAGAAAAAAGGTCGCCATTTATTTCTGTGAAATTTTTTTTATATTTTTTCCTGGAGTCATGTGGAATGTGGATGCCACAAAATTTTGACTATGGATACAAACAAAGTGACAGACTGACAAGTGAAAAGCAAAGTATACATATTAAGTCCACATTGGAGTGGGGAAAGGATATCGAATTCAGTCGTTGAAGCTAGTCCTTATTCTAATCAAAAATTGCTTTTGGATCCGGTTTCGGATTCTGGACCCAGCTCATACAAAAGTTTCTGTATTTTCTATTTCTACTTCAAAAACGATTCTAGTGTTCTTATTTTTAATTCGATAGTTTTATCTGAAATTTGTTTTTCATATTTATATTTTTCGCTTAAATAGAGTCAGTTAAAGTGTCCATTTTTTCCTTAACAATTCTCGAATCAAAAAAGTTTTGAATATTAAAGTCTCCAGATACACATCTAAAATATTAATGAATTAAATCTGATTAGATTTTACTTTATGTGGCCAGGAGCAAGGTACGTTATTTTTTTTTATTTTTTTAACAAATTAAGTTATTGATTTTTTTTAAATGATTTAATTTGTTTTAGATTCATTCAGTATTAATTATCAGGGCAATCGCAGTTATCATTAATATAAACTGCATTTTTTCAAGAAGTTCACTGCACTGTTGCGGTGATTTTTGCTCATTGGACTAATAAAAAATATAAATTGAGTCTTAACAGTCTTCTTCCTTCAAAGTTATGGGTCTTAC
The DNA here is from genome assembly GCF_000591075.1 of Eurytemora carolleeae. Lineage (NCBI taxonomy): Eukaryota > Metazoa > Arthropoda > Copepoda > Calanoida > Temoridae > Eurytemora > Eurytemora carolleeae. The sequence continues at coordinate 146,408 of NW_019396136.1, read as the reverse complement.
TTTAGTTTCTCACTTTTTCATAACTCCATGTCAGGCTGCTTAAATCTGACCCTGCTGTTCTATCTGATGAGCCCGAAGCTGCCTCTTCTAAGCCAAGGAAGCAGCTGAGTGAATACAAGTTTGAGAGTAGCAGTGCAGCCTGGGCAGCTGCCAGGTAGCTTTTATTTTACTTTTAAGGGGATTAGAGTTTTATACAGGGGGCGGAAACGTCATGTATGTGTGTCTGTACCTTAAAACTCTTTGTTTTAGACCTCTTTGTTTTAGAACTTCTTATTTTAGAACTCCTTGTTTTAGAACTCTTTGTTTTAGAACTCTTTGTTTAAGAACTCTTTGTTTTAGAACTCTTTGTTTTAGAACTCTTTGTTTTAGAACTCTTTGTTTTAGAACTCTTTGTTTTAGAACTTCTTGTTTTAGAAATTTTTGTTTTAGAACTCCTTGTTTTAGAACTCTTTGTTTTAGAAATCTTAGGTTTAGAACTCTTTGTTTTCGAACTCATTGTTTTAGAATTCTTTGTTTAGAATTCTTTGTTTTTGAACTCTTAGTTTTAGAACTCGTTTTAGAACTTTTTATTTCAGAACTCTTTTTTATAACTCTTAGTCTTAGAACTCTTTGATTTGATCTTTTTGCTTAAGAGCTTATGCTTTATAGAACTCTTGTTTAAAGCTCTTGTAGCAAAAACCTACTCTATACCAATTTTCTCGAGACGTATCTTTCCAGGTCAATCAAACATGATTGGCTCTAAATGCCACACAGGGACACAAGTGTCCAATAACATAGGACTAACCCTCAGACTCTATATTCAACCAGGACCGGCTCTAAATGCCACACAGGGATACAAGCATCCAATAATATAGGACTAACTCTCAGGCTTGTACATAAGCCGTATCTCAACTCGAATAATTCAACGAGGACCCAAGCTATCTTTCAAGCTATATTCGATTTAATTGCCAATATTCTAGACAAGATCTACGCTCGTATGTTGTAACGAGAACCCAAGCTATATTTCAAGCTATATTCAATTCAATGCTAAATCAACTAGATCTCCGCTAGTATGTTTCAACAAGATCCAACGCTTTTCAAGCTTACTATGCTTCTGATAACGTAATCAAAAGCCGAGTCTCAATCAACTAACTTTATTCAATACCAAAGGATACAAAGTTAACAGGAATTAACGTAATTCAATTCATACGATGTTATTGATATCACACCATTGTATTTCGTAATTATCGCACAGTTAAAATTTAAGGTACATATTTAAAGGATTGAAGAGAATCGATATAACGCAACTAATCTATAGTTCATATTTATTAATATTTTGTATTTTTCATAGTCTAAGAGTTACTTTTGTAAACAAAAGTTATTCTTGTTTCGAGGATTTTTGATAATGAAGACGACATTTTCATATTTCCCAGGAATGTTCGAAAATCCAGCGCCAGCGAAAATTATTATGAAATATTTACTATATACGAATGCGTCGAAGAATGATCGATGACTAGTGTTTGTAATATCTGAATGATTTGTTTGGAATTAAATTGATTTGTTCACGATCCGATTTGAATGTTGGATCTTTCTGAATTTGTATGGACACTACGTTCTTCGGTGTGAGTCGTTTTTAACAATTTTCTCCTTATAGACGCAACAGATAGTTCAGTAAGATTAGTAACGATCAAAAGCGCTTTTTTATCGCAAGCCTATACCCCCTTTCATTTTTCGCAAACACTACCTTTAAGTATTCAATTGAAACGCAGTTTCAATGAATAATCTCATGATGTCTAAGTTTAAAACATTAAATCATTTATGACGTACAGCGTACAGTTTACAGAATATCATGTTTAGGCGCTTTTTGCTAAACTCTTAGCTTTAGAACTTATAACTTATTACTTATTACTCTTTGACTCTTTTTATTAGAACTCTTTGTGATGGAATTATTGCTCCTGGTGAGACAAGAGAGGTTCTATCTAGAGCAGTTCAGGTGAGAATTATACAGAGCGTCCAATATCATATAAGATTATCTCCAAGCTTTAACGCAAAAATAAAACCATAATACTCGAAAAAAAAACTAGTATTTTCCGCAAGAAAATTCTTTTATTAGCCTTATTAAATTTTTCAAAATGATTCATTCTTCTTAAATTTTCTGATTAGTCCCGAAAATCGTAATTTAGACCGATTGACGATCTAATATGATGTGGGACACACTGTACAAGTGTTATCATTCCCGACATGTGTTATAGATCCCTCACTATATTCCTGAGCTCATCGTGTTTATTCTAACTAAGAAAATTTAAACTTCTTCTTGCTGTTTTTTAATAGTAATAAGTTATTTAAGAGCACAATGATCAAAAACCTAACTTGTTTTTCGATTATTCTAGATAGATAGATATTTGATTTAGATTTACATTGAATACTTTTGTAGCTTGGTATGTTGCACCATACGCCATTGAGAGATAGTAGAGGGCAGTCTAGAGCAGCAATTAGAATGTAAACAACAAACTACTAGAATGTAAACAAACCATCGAATAATATAAACAAACTATTAGAATGTAAACAAACCATCGAATAATGTTAACAAACTATTAGAATGTAAACAAACTATTAGAATATAAACAAACTATTAGAATATAAACAAATCATTTTAATGTAAACAAACTATTAGAATGTAAACAAACTATTAGAATGTAAACAAATTATTTCAATTTAAGCAAACCATTTGATTTTATTTTAAAAGTAAATTTTTGCCCTTTTAGAAAAGCATTTAGATAATTATCCTTCTGGCTTGTCTTAAATAGTATTGTTATATTTGTTAGTATATTGTTAAAAATGCTCAATTTTACATCAGGAGTAATATCTTTGTTTGAAGGCTTGTGTTCCTAGCGAAAAAAAAACAAGACTTTTGATTACTGTTTTTATCAAAGTTTTACTCATTAACATTGAATAATATCAATGATTCAGAAATGTTTAGAACAAACTCCTTTTTCTTATATAAAAAAAGAATATTGTCATATGCATGATTATAAAATGTGTTAATTAACGGAATTGTGTTCAAAATTTTAATATACCCTTTAATTAAAAATCGCAGTTTAAAAATCTCTACTGTACCCTTTTAACGCTTTATGGAAGAAGAGATGCATTCCTGCAAAATCTTTGTCTACCTTTCTAATGATTAAAATTGCACTCTACAAAGGTTACTTAAAATTTCGTTGTACTCTTAATACTGTGCACTGTGCCTTATACTATTTATATTGTTAATTAATTAACTTATTATTGATTTAGAGTCTATTCTTGTTAAATAACTCAGGGAAACCTAATTACAGAAAAATGTCCGTTGAAATCTCCGAGACCGGAAGTAGCTGTCCTCTGATGAAACTGCTCCAGTGGGAGGATCCGGTCAAGACCGGAAGTGTGTTTGTTCCGGTATCATTGGTTCTAGTTTCTCTTTCCATCTGGTAATTTTCTAGTTCATATCTTATGATTAAAGGGACTGTAGAAGTCATTTCAAGTGACCCTAATCTGACAACGGTCTCCTCAGTACAAGGATGACGAAGTCATGTTTTTCGAGCAGAATATTGCTAATTTTAATGTTTGGTGCTCTTAAAAAGTATCCCGCAAATTCATGCAGCGGAGACCTGATGGAATTGTCAGAATTAAAAATTAATATGACAGAAAAACGACGTTATCTTCCTTAATTTTTACTCAGATACAGGTGTATAGGTGTATGCTCTAAAAATGGAGGGTAACTTAAAACTACGTCTTCAACTCCAGACAACCATGTTCCTAAGTGAATAATGTAGACATGTAACAAAATTCGACATAGGGGGGTGGGACCCCTACACATCATATAAGCTCTTATATCTATAAATATTTGAAGGTCTCTAGTATCTGTTGTTGCTTGGAGTTGCTTACTGCTCATCCTAGCTGTTATTCTTCTTAGAGGAATACAATAGCATTAATTTATTAAATTTATTTATTTCATTTACCCATTTAATTTATCTATTCATGTAGTCGTCTTTTATATTCTACGCGTTATGTTTTATAGAGGACTTTAGTTACATGCTTTTGGTCATGCAATCATGTAGTCATTTAGGCAGTCAATCGCCATTCTTACATCCTCGGTCCTCACTCAATTCTTTATTCACTCATTTATTTATTTATATAAATATTTCGCCTTTTATCAACTTTTTTTTATATTTATATCATATTTTTTGATTTGGAAATTTTCAGTCATCCTCTTCAGTGTCCGAATTTAATGAATTTAAGCCGCGTCTCAAATCTCCCAAAAACCGGTTTCAATTGAGCGCCAGCTTAAATCTTGAAAAATTTAATACAATTTTAAGTGGAACCAACTATGCCCCGATTTAAATTTAAGCTGCGGCTCAAATTCTTTAAATTCAGTCTCAGGCTTCATAAATCATATTTAAAAGAAAACTATTTTGAATTGGTTACTTTTAAAAATGGCGGTGCTTGTATTAAGTAAACGCTAAGAATGATATTGTTGGTTAGTGTTCAATGTTGTAATGGTTAAACTTGGCAAACCAAATCCGTTGGGAAACCCACTGGAGTCCCTCCTTCAGGTATAATTATGGTTTTTATTTTTATTTATTTTTTTATATATTTTTTTCACAATTTTACGGTTTTTGAGTAAAGAATATTAAAATTCTTTTTCCCAGTGTGAAAGAAAAAAAATATCAAAAAACTAGTTGTTTTCACTGAATTAAGATAAATCAATAAAGTTGCTCCATTCCTCATAAAATTTGAGAACCAGCTAGGTCTGCTGGATAGATTCATATAAGCAGACAATTCCTTGGGCTTAGTTAAACCTATGCGTCGCAGGTTGCTGAATTTTGGTTAAAAGTATCATTCAAACTTAACAGCTTCGAATTTTCATTCTTTTACCAAATTCTTGGATAATATTTACCCATTATTGCTTGTTTTCTTATCATGGTTAAAACTATATCTAAAACATTAAGCCCTGAATATAAATTTAACTTATTCTCATAAGAACTCTACATATATAATTATTGATAAAGCAACTGTCATTGCAATGTTCTCGTTGAAATTCTCCTGGGATATATTTTAACACCAAATAATATTTACCATAAAGTTGGGCCTCACTGAATGAAAGTTATCTAGAAATGGTTAAACGGCTTAAAGTTGGTCGTTACTGGGATAATAACGTTCGCCATGGAAACAACTAGTTGAGTGATTTCTCACAAAATTACACAATTAAAATCAGATCCAGGCTGAAAAACCACAAAACATTCGCGACTTAAACCTTACGGCTGTTTACTGGAGCGATCCCTAAACTTCATGGTTTGGTTTGGTTTGGTTTGGTTTGATTTGATTTGGAATTGGGATTGGAATTGGGATTGGGATTGGAATTGGGATTAGAATTGGAATGGGATTTGTTTAGGTAGATATAAAGATCACTGATGAGACGGTTGGACAAGGGGTGAAGATGCTGGTGAACACCTCCAACTCTGCAGTACACAAGCTCAAGAACATCATCCTCGTAGAGGTAATCAGCCAGATTTCAAGGGACTGTTAACGTTATCTACAGTAAATTTTAATTTTAAAAGTTGCATGCCTGATTTACATTGGTATCTTTAAATCTTTGTCTCAACAAAGATGATTGAGGTTTTCTTGTTTTTTTATCTGATAAAGTAACTTATGGATTTATAGTGCACAAACTAGAAAGAGAATTGAAGAGAATTTACATCTAAATAAGTTTGCGAAATATCAGTGAAACTGTTTGCGCATTTATGCAAACTCAATTCCAATTTTAACATGTAGGGCAAAATCATATTTTCTTATAACTAAAAGTCAGGCTTCTACAGTGTGTATATTTATAGGATTAGCGAGGATAGATACAACTTTATAGTTAAGCTATCTCCATACATGTTTACAAGTTGAAATTACGTATTAAAAAGGGTTTAAGCTATACCATGCTACTTATTCATTTATAACGCAGTTCAAAGAAAAATGGTTTTTTACGTTGAAATTTACAGACATAAATAATTAAAAATGTATACAATGTATTGCAAGTTTAAACAGAATATTATGTGATCCGATATATTAATCACATGTATACTAATCAGGTTTGTTCTTTGTAATATTGCAGATGGAATCTGCTAATTTCTTTTTAAATAGAAAATTACTTCAAATAAAAAATACGTTATTTTTGCGTTATTATCATTATGTTAAAATAAAAAGGGATAGCTCACCAGTTAGAACTGAAGTATGAATGTTAGAACAGTCAATAAAAGGATGCAAAACAGTTCCATTATCAGTAGCTAAACTTTTTATTTAAGTTTTGATTGTTTACAAGCTTTTTTTGAATTACAAGTTTACAAGTAATCAGAAGAAGTTTTTTTTATCGACAGCTTCTCTTTGTTTCCTTGTGTTATGTATTAATGTTGTTTTTATAAATCAAAATTTAAATTGAAAGTCGTCTTCATGTCTTCATTATGTTGATATAACCGCCTAACACATTACAAAGATTTTCTCATAATTTTATCTCATTGAATTTAAAAACTCTTTATATAAATACACAAAAATCTAAAGCCTTGTTCTTTTGTCAGGGAAAAGTCAACTTGTTACAAATATTTTTAAGGGACTGTTAACGTTATCTACAGTAAACTTTAATTAAAATTTCAAAAGTTGCATGCCTGATTTACATTGGTATCTTTAATTCTTTGTCTCAACAAAAGTGATTGAGGTTTTCTTGTTTTTTTATCTGATAAAGTAACTTATGGATTTATAGTGCACAAACTAGAAAGAGAATTGAAGAGAATTTACATCTAAAAACTTGAAAAAATAAAGTAATTTTCCCATTGTTAATTTGTTAATCTGATAAAGACCACCTTTGAGAATCAAATATGCAATTCTTAAAAGAAATATTATTTAAAATTATGTCATCAGTCAGACGACTATACAAATTGTTTTAGTTTAACATTTTATTGATGTTCGAAGCTAAAAGCAAGTACCCAAAATCGAATAAACTGTATTCGTGTTCTTAAACCAGTTTTAAGTTATAACTTACTTATTTAGTGAGGGACGGAAGTAGGAAAGATTTGATTTGAGTTTTAATATTTCTAGGATATTCTTGAAACAGTGAAGTTTGGAACCCTCTGCTATACCCTTACTTATATCGGTAAAAATAATTTTAGGTTTATTTAATCTACAGTTTGGCCCTTTACAATTAAAGGAAGACACTGATAGGCTCAAGTTTGATATCAAATATTCTATGAACTTTAAGAACAGCAACTATGCAGTTTACACAAGTAAGTTGATGTTCATGCTGTTGGTCAAGCAATTTGCTTGATATAAATTTAGAAATGCTGAAATGTCGTCTTCCTATTCCACAATTTTATGGTTCCCACTGTATTTCAACCATTTGTATCTTTTAAACTTAAAAAATTATTTCATTAGTATAAAGCATTTTAAATGTCTTAAAGTTTTAGATTAATAAGATAAAATAACAAATTTTATTGCTCAATGCTTGTGAATATTTCTTAAAGTATTTCTTGTTTTATTTCTTTATGAAACATTAATATCCAAAATTTCTTCCTTTTTTCGTCAACTTCAATTGTCATTTAATGATTAGGAAGGTATTCAAGTAAAGTTTTGATATCTTTCATATCTCATTAAGCTGCCACTTATATGTTTTGTTTCGGTTGATTTTGATATTTTCGCAATTCTGATGCAAGAACTAAAAGATCCAATGGATCCGGATCTTAAGCACTGGTTTGAATTTCAATTTATTCATTGCGGGTATTTTTCTAACAGTTTTGTTATCTAGGTTCCTGGTTCAATGCGTTGACCCTTGTTCTGCTAGCCTGGGTCATGGCGTTCCTTCTTCCCAAGCTGTACTTGAACCACCAGGTATGACGCCAGGGGTGTGGACTGTGGGGAGTATATTTAGGATGTGTACATATGTCAGCCCTTATAATGTCAAATATCCAAAATTTTCCAAGAAATTCGAATCCAATTAAATTTAAAGAAAAAAATATTTTGCGATGGCATCATTTCTTAACAAACGAATTTTTTTGTGATGTTCAGAAAAATAAACAAACAAATTGAATCGTGCACAGAAATAAAAACGATTCTTTTTTCTAATCGAATGATTTGTTTATAGACCAAATAAATTATGTTGAATAAAATATAAACAAATAGACTAAATAAAATAGCCCGGAAAATGAATCAAATGGACCGTCTCATGAAGCTAGATCTAATGCATAGCTGAAAACAAAATATTTAAAAAATTATGAAAATGATGAAAAAAGAATACTAAAGGGAAGGGAATTTATTTTTCAACATCAGCTTTATAGTTTAATGTTCTCCCGCTCAGGGATAATCCTACTTGAACATAAATTTTTTAATAGAAATTGAAACTTTTATCAAAAAATCTTTGAATGTTTTAGTTTTTTCCCTTTAAAATAAAAGCCTAATTCATAATTTTAAATTGATTATTATACATTCATTCACATTTACTAAAAAAGATGAGCAATGATAATGATGATTTATGATCGTACTTTAAAAATTCTGAACTTGTATTTTAAATTATGACACCATTTTTTGCATTTTATGTTTTTATATTGTTTTTACTTTAATAGAAAACAAAATTTAATGTAACAAAAATTAGGGTTACTTATCAGCCTGGTCGAAATAAATAAGGTTTGAAAGCTTCTATGCGAGAAGGAAAAGTTATTTTGTATTGTACTCTTGCATATTAAAATTCACTAGTTTGAGAATATTTATTATCTTGGTGGATTTCATCCTTGACGAGAAAGACGACATTGACAATATCATAATCTTTAGACTCTGATCGACGAACTTCTTGGAAAGGTGAAAGAGCAGATTGGAAACCTGAAGGAGAAGGTGTACAAGCAGGAAAAGCAGGCGTAGAGGGAGTTTCTGCATGATTCGTCACCTTAAAAGATCTCCTTTTTTGCCATTAATTACAACTATAATTAGTTGTGAAGCCATTCAACTTGTTTAATATCTACATGATTTTAGACTTCAATGCATTCCACTCAGTTGCCATTTGATTCCATTTTTTCCATGCATGCCACAAATTGCTTAGAATTATTAAATTATCATATTTATTCAGTTAAAATCGTCCATACGACTAGTTGTGATAGATGTGATAAAAATATAAGTATTTAATTTAGCTGTGAAATCAAATATTTATATGTGCAATATCTTGGAATATTTTCATTTTGGGAGAATCATACGGTTTTAATTAGTTTCGTCAAATTTAAGTTTTTTAATGAACACGACTAAGCTATATTAAGTTTGTTTCATTTCTAAAAGAGATTAGAATATCTGCTTAGATATTAAAATGAGTTTTCCAAAATTACAGTGCTTGATATTGTTGTGGATTTTATGCACTTCCTAAGCCAGCTAATATTTTGTTTTAACTTTCAAGAATTTAAAGACTTGGTCGTTAGTATATATGGTTAGTTGATTATGTAATATAGTTAGTATATATGGTTAGTTCTTACTTTTTTTGTGAGCTTGAAATAAGAAATATTATGGATAAAGGATGTAATGAATTTCAGATAATGCCGAAGTAAAATGGAAGTTTTAAGAATTTGTGAAGACAATTCAGTGCTGTCTATCGATGTAAAGATTAAACGTCAGTTCAAAGAAACCCCGGCAGATGTCCTTAGTTGTCTGCTGTGTCGGGCCCCAGTAGAAGGCAGTGGAGGAGAGAATGTGTGTGACCAGTATTTGGATCATCTGGCGCAGGCGCACAATTGTCTGGCGGGAAAGTAAGCTTCACTCAATATTAATCTTGTCTGTTTTCAAGGAACGTCGACGAACCAATTGAGTTCACGTTTTTGTTAATGACCAGTTTAGAAACTAAACACTCTTCAAAAAAATTTATTTTATTTTATAGACTTTTAAAATTCAAAAGCAAAAGCACATCTGCTAACTGTAACTGCAAATGAACATTGACTAATGTAAAAAAAATTAATTATTTTTAGGAGGAATTTAAAGCTTAGAAATTTGTAAAAATTATTTCAAAATAATTGGTGTGCCACTGACCTACAAGTGTCTGTTGTTATAGTATCCCTCCTGTGTAGTAATTATTGTTCTAAGTGGTACTTAGTATCCCTCCGCTGGAGTAATTAGTGTTCTCAGAGGTAATTACTAATTAGTATCCCTACAATGGAGTGATAAGCGTTCTGAGTTGTTCCTAGTATTCATCCGCTGGAGTAATTAGTGTTCTATGTTGTTTTTAGTATCCCTCCGGTGTAGTAATTAGTGTCCTAAGGGGTACTTAGTATCCCTCCGCTGGAGTAATTAGTGTTCTCAGAGGTAATTACTAATTAGTATCCCTACAATGGAGTTATTAGTGTTCTGAGTTGTTCCTAGTATTTATCCGCTGAAGTAATTAGTGTTCTATGTTGTTTTTAGTATCCCTCCGGTGTAGTAATTAGTGTCCTAAGGGGTACTTAGTATCCCTCCGCTGGAGTAATTAGTGTTCTCAGAGGTAATTACTAATTAGTATCCCTACAATGGAGTTATTAGTGTTCTGAGTTGTTCCTAGTATTTATCCGCTGAAGTAATTAGTGTTCTATGTTGTTTTTAGTATCCCTCTGGTGTAGTAATTAGTGTCCTAAGGGGTACTTAGTATCCCTCCGCTGGAGTAATTAGTGTTCTCAGAGGTAATTACTAATTAGTATCCCTACAATGGAGTTATTAGTGTTCTGAGTTGTTCCTAGTATTTATCCGCTGAAGTAATTAGTGTTCTATGTTGTTTTTAGTATCCCTCTGGTGTAGTAATTAGTGTCCTAAGGGGTACTTAGTATCCCTCCGCTGGAGTAATTAGTGTTCTCAGAGGTAATTACTAATTAGTATCCCTACAATGGAGTTATTAGTGTTCTGAGTTATTTCTAGTATTCATCCGCTGGAGAAATTCGTTTTCTGAGGGATAATAAGTATCCCTCTGCTGGAGCGATTATGTTCTGAGTCGATTCTGGCATTCATCCTCTGGAGTAATTAGTGTTCTAAGAGGTAGTTATTATCCCTTCACTGGAGTGATTAGTGTTCTGAGTTGTTTCTAGCATTCATCTGTTGGTGTTATTAGTGTCTAAAGTTGTAATTAGTATCCCTCCGCCGCTCTGGATTAATCAGTGTTCTAAGTTGTTTATAGCATTTTTCCTATAAAGTAATTAGTGTTCTAAGAGGTAATTAGTATCCCTCTGCTGGAGTGATTAGTGTTCTTGAATTGTTTCTAGCATTCATCTGCTGGAGTATTTAGCGTCATAAGTGGTAATTAGTATCCCTCCATTGGAGTTATTAGGGTTCTGAGTTGTTTCTATTTATTATTTATCCGCTGGAAGTCCTCTAAGTGGTAATCAGTATCCCTCTGCTGGAATAATTAGCGCTCATGGTGATTTGCAAAAACCCTAATGTGAAAATAACTGCCCCTAAGTGGCATCAAGTCAACCACACCTGAAGAAATGATAAATATTTTCTTCCAGAACTACAATTTTATTTATTTTAGAGATTTGTTGTTTAACCTAGCCTTCTTCCTTAAACACAAAACTCTTCCTGATAAACAACTGCGTAAGTATATAATTTTAAGGTAATGAATTTTTTTTTCAATTGTTATCAGTTTTTTATCAGGTGAATTGGTCCAAAAAAACACATCAGAGCTTGATCCAGAAAATAAAGATGATGGTTCATGCACAATCGAAGTAACAGAGAAGACTATGTCCAGTAAAGATGCTTCTAAAGAACCTGTTTCCCCTCAAGATGATTCAAATAAAGAAAATGAGCTGAAGAAAAATCTTGTCGGTATGAAAAAGGTTGGGAAAGGGACGGACTCAAGTGATCAACAACTTAAATCTTTAAACTCTACAACCCCTCGTAGATCAAGAAATAGGCATCTATATGATCCATCTAGTGACTCCTCAAGAAAATCTTCAGAAGAGGATGACCGTAAACTAAGAAGAGCTTGTGTATTTGTAAAGAAACTGAAACCTTCCAAACAAATCTTTTTGTCAACCAGCGAGTCATCATCAAGAAAATCTTCGGTTGATTTGGAAACTCTGAACATTCCTAGTTCAGTCTTGGCTGGAGGAGACACCGATTCCCCTATGAGGACTAAGCTAAGGACCAGGAAGAGCAGTCAAAGGGCAATAGTTGATAGCTCAGAGTCAAGTGAACCCTCAATCACAAACTCGGAAAATGAAAAGGAATCTGAAGACGGTCAAATTGAGGTTGAGAATAGTTTTCCCAAAACAAGAACTAATGGAGGAAAGTTGAACCAAACGAGACCAAAGAACACTGAAAAAATCATTGTTACAAACATAACTTCCAGTAACACCAACAAACAGATAAAAAATGGAGCCCTGAAATATAGTAATGACTTCAAAAATATGTCAAGAACAGTGTGTCTGATTTGTAAATTAGGAACATAGTCAATTTCGAACTAAAAGCTGAATGTTTAATAGTTTATATTAAGTTAAAGGATGGCTGCCTTGACAAACTTCGGAAATAACAAACTCCCCAAAGTACAAACTCCTGAAAAGACAAACTTCAGAATTTTTTTCTCCTGGAAACTCAGAACTCGAGCATATTTTAGCTAGAGCACTTGACCTATCTTAACTCTGAGCTCGACTCCATAGCTGCAGCACTTGGCCCCCTTGCAGCCTGCAGCAACCTCAGACGGCCCCATTTAACCTAGAATAGTTGTAAAATATAAATACATTCTTTTAAATTTTTTTCATTGTTTAATCATTACAGAGATTGCTATTTCAGGAGTTTGTCTTTCCTGAGTTTTTCCTGACACCCAAATGATATAATAGCATTGATTTTCTAAAATATATAAAATTGACCTTGTAAGTAGAGCTTAATCATGATATTTTGGAGTTTCATCTGAAAACCACCCATAACACCAGTCTGAAAGTGTATGAAAAAAATTACGGAACTGTCAATATCACTAAGGTAATTATTTAGTAATCTGTAAAGTGAAAAAAGTAAAAAGAGTTAAAGCATGATTAACTTTAATTTAGTTGCCCATAAGAATTACTTTTAAGAATTTTTATTTTTAGAAGATCTACCATCAATGTTACATCTGTCAGAATGTTTTGGTGTTTACAAAGATTTTTCTGAGAGAACATTTAAAATCTCACAACACAGATATCAGGTAAAAAAGACTATTTTTTTTATAAAAAATTGTAACGGTATAAATAAGTCAAATAGTTATGTAGGGATGTGGGTCATTGTTCCTGTAAGCCCAAAGCACTGCTTATGACCATTTACTCAAAAAAATTGATGTCAGAAGAGATTTTTATAAATTTAAGTTAGTGGATTTTAAATAAGAAATTTTTAATGTTTAGAACGTATGAGGAGGAACTGCTTAAACGATCTAATGATGATAAAAATGTTGATCATGATGAACATGATAGAACCTTACCTGCTGAATCCCCATCAATCAATCAAAGCTTTTCAAGCAATGTTGTATCCTCGTCAGTTCGAATACTGGCCAAGAGCCTTGCATCCCAAAAAAACAAGTTGCTTGAGAGTCCTGGAATATCAAAGAAACGGAAGATTGATAATGAAGAAGTTGAAAATAAAAGAAGGAAAACTATGGATTATATGAATTCAAATGAAATGAAAGAGAAGTGTAGAGTAATGCGTTACTCTGATGTAGTCAATGATTTCTCAACATACCAATGTCAAATATGTACATTTTCTGGCCAATACCGTCGTTTTCTCAAACATATTGCTAATAAGCACAAGTTATCTGTATCAGAGTATAGAAGAAAGTATGGCGAACTCATATTTGATGAGTTAGTAAATCATTCTTGCTTAGTGTGTCATAAAAGCCTTGTTTACACCTGGGATTCCGTTTTCACACATCTTAAATCTCATAACATGACTCTATCGCATTATAATAGCTCATACTTAAAAAGAGCAGATTCAGAGGGAACTAGAGCTAGTAACAATGATTCATCTGGAATGTCGAGCAAAGATTCTAGAAAATCTTTCTCTAGTGAGGATTTGATCATTGAAAATTCAAACCAGCATGATCAATCTTGTGTAAGATCTGAATCTGAAGAGGATTCAAATGATCTAAAATGTGATAAGTTTAAATATTCAGATACTCTTGGTAACTATTCAATATACAAGTGCCCAATCTGTAAACTGTCCTTTGAATATAGGAAGTTCCTACAACATTTGGTGAAGGACCATGAAATGAAATTCTCTGTATGCAAGAAAAAATATTCTGATGATATGTTTGCTGACAAAGTGATGCACAAATGCAAAATTTGTGGAAAGGACTTCGTTTTTGCAGAAGACTTACTTCTGTGTCATTTAAGAAAACACGGACTTACAATAAAACAATATTCTGACCAATACCTGACAGATGAACTAAAGGAAGTCCAAGAAGTTAAGGTTGACACAGAAAGTGATGAAGCCAAAGATGAAACCATTCTTGGTAATAATTGTGATAATGGACTAACTGTTGAAAATTATCTTGAAATAAACAAAGCCGCTGTTGAATCGGAACCGACTAAAATCAACCAACTTGATAATTCTTCTAGACCAGTAGGTAAATCCATAGTTCCTTATACTGAACAGAAAAAGTGTTCCAAAATAAGGTATTCCGACAAACCTTACGACTACTGCACCTATAAGTGTCCTTTTTGTGAAATTTGTAATCTAAATAAATCTTCTTTTTCTAGTCACCTGACAAGCAAGCATAAAAAAAAATATTCACAATTGATGTTTGGAGATTGTATGTTTGAATCAGTTCGACATATTTGCAAAGTATGCAAGGAGGATATTTCTTACGAGTACAGGGATTTGAGCCAACATTTGCTTGACAGTCATAAAATGCATATTTTTATTTATTTAAAGACATTTTTGACTAAAACAGATGATGAACATGTGTCTACTGTTATTCCTGAAATACATTTACAAAATGCAGAGAATCAACATGAAACTACTGACATATCCAAGTTGAAAAAAACGGAAGAAGACAATGAATATACTGACAACCCTAAGAAACGGTTGACAAAAACAGAAAAAGAAGGTGCATCTACCGACGACCCCAAGAAGCACTTGACTAAAACTAAACAAGAACATACACCTACTGTTGTCCCCAAGAAACTGTTCACAGATGTTCCTCGTGACTACTCCACATACAGGTGTAACAAGTGTAAGTTTGTTGGCAAACTCCATCTCTTAGAAAAGCATGTCAGGAATAAGCATCGCTTGTATATATTTAGACATAAAAAAAAATATGGCAAGCTCATGTTCAAAACTAGGAAGTACCACGCTTGCAAAGTCTGCAAAGAAGTCTTCATCTTTGATTATTCCAAAATTGCTAAACATTTGAAGAAGCATGACCTGAATATACCTAACTATAATAAACGGTATCTTTATCCGCTTCAATCTGAAAATACTGATACTAATTCCACAAACACAAGCTCTGAAACATACCGAAGAAGGCTTAATTCAACAACTTCCAATTCCTCGAAGAAGTCTGGCAAACACAGACATAGTAAAGGGAAGGATACTCTTGATTGTGAAACACCTGAAGATCTCCCCAAGAGAAAAAGACGATCCCAAAGATCTTCAAGTGAAGATTCGATTAACTCTTTGCTCGTTGAAGAGACGTCTGATACACCTGAAGATCTGCCCGAGAGAGAAAAACGATCCCAAAGATCTTCAAGTGGAGATACGGATAACACCTTGCTGGATGACCAGACTACAGAAGTTGTAGGTAACATTTTCATCTCAAATAAGAATGAAATTGACACTGTGGAGATAGTTAATCTGTTGGAAAGTTGAATTGGTTAATTTGATTAATTTATTGGATTGTTATGGATTATTGACTATTTGATTGGTTCAATTTGATTTAATTATATGGATTTGATTTGTTTGGTGTATTTATTGGATTAAAAATACCATTGGATTATATTGATTAATTAAATTAATCAACTATTTAATTAATTGGTTATTTTATTCAATTTGATAGATGAATTTAGTTTAACATTTGATTTTTTGATTATATTTCACAAGTCATATCTCATTCTTGATTAAGTTAATACACTTTGGATGTAAAAGATGTGGAAGTGGGGCATACACTTATAATTTTCATGATGTCACTTTGGGGAATGGACTTGAGCTTGATTGGATTTGAAATT
Source organism: Eurytemora carolleeae (assembly GCF_000591075.1). Taxonomy (NCBI): domain Eukaryota; kingdom Metazoa; phylum Arthropoda; class Copepoda; order Calanoida; family Temoridae; genus Eurytemora; species Eurytemora carolleeae. Next base: position 130,239 of record NW_019396136.1, on the reverse strand, counting down.
ATATGAACTGGACAGATTCATTCCATTTCATTTCATTTCATTTTACTTGATTTAGCTTGAGTTGGCTTTATTTGGCTTGATTTGATTTGATTTTGGGAAAATATTTGAATGAAAAATTATTTCAGATGGTCCGAACTGGTATGACGGAAACACCTACTCCTGCACCAAATGTAGCTTTGAAATCTTCAGTAAAGAGATCATCACAAAACATATTGATGAGAAACATCCTACAAAGGCAAGATAAATATTCATTATTCAAAAGTTAAACCCCTGACTGATTTTGTTCGCTTAAGAAGTGAGTTGTTGAAAAAACGTCCATAAAATGATTATGATTATGATTATGATTATGATCATGATCATGATCATGATCATCATTATCATTATCACTATCACTATCACTATCACTATCACTATCACTATCACTATCACTATCACTATCACTATCACTATCACTATCACTATCACTATCATTATCATTATCATTATCATTATCATTATGATTGTGATATTGTGATATTGTGATATTGGGATATTGGGATATTGGGATATTGGGATATTGGGATATTGTGATATTGGGGGATTGTGATTATGATTATGATTATGATTTATGATTATTATGATTTTACTGATACTGACACTGATACTGAACTTGACTAGTGACTGATGACTACGACTACGACTATGTCCAAAAATTTGACCGTGACTTCAACTATGATTATGATTATGATTATTATCTTAGTATAAGACGGGAAAGGAGGCCTATAAAGAAACCATGAATGAGTATAACTGCAAGTTCTGCAGTATGTCTGTTCTTCACGAGAAGACGGCTCTAGAGGATCATCTTGACGGCCATTTTTTTAATCTTGAGGATAGTGGAATTTTAATTATAAATCAGAGTTGCTAACTTTTGATTCTACAATGGAAATTTTTGGTTTAATGGGTTTGGCTTTTTTAATTTCCCGAAAAAGTAACTATACATAATTTTATCGTCTTTTGATATTTAAAATGCGAGAATATTTGTACGAAAACATCGTAGAACGGGATGTTTTTTTTACTCAATTGTCCTAAGGGACAGTTAGGGAACTGAAAATTCCGCTGTTGGGAGGATCATGGGTCTGTAATGTTGGTCAAAAAATCATCTCACTTGTTAAATGCCAGAGCTCAGACCAATAATCGATTAGGGTTTAACTATCAATGGGGTAGAGAAAGAATAAAACTTTCTCTTAACTTATCATCTTGGTCAATGGAATTACTGTAATCTTAATGACTTGACTTTGTTAGTAAATTTGAGGGAGATTTTTTTTAGTTTAAAAGATGTCGACAAAGTTGATTTTTTTGTGTTTATAAAGTTATAACAAATTACTAATTCTAATAAAACCACAGAGTTATGCACGACTGTACGTGACTCCGTTAAGATTAAATGCGAGTTCAGAGGAGGAAAATCTGTCCAGGTAGCTAGATATAATTTTCTCACTTTTCAGTTTCAGGTGGTGGAAAATCTGTCCAGGTAGCGAGATATAATTTTCTCACTTTTCAGTTTCAGGTGGTGGAAAAAATTATTTTGATTCTCTCACTTTGAAAAGCTTTTAGCTCATATTTTCCAGATATATCCTTAGCGTTTTTTATTGTTATGAAGTTGGAGCTAAAAAGAGAACTTGTGTACAAAAGATAAAAAATTCGAATATATTAAGCATTCCTTGTTCTAAGGAAGCAAAATAAAAACTAAATTGTCATAATAACAAAGATGTACACATTGTGCACGCTTTAATGTGTACTGCACAGGTCATTTCCGGTCATGTATATTGTTTCCTCCAAGGGTTTGCTCAATTTTTCAGGGTCTGCTTAGACCTTTTCTAAAAAAAACCTACGTAAAGAATCTATAAATGTGATGATAATAATAATAATAATAATCGCGGTCAACCCTTAATTCGTAGTGATCAGGCTTAAGCTCTCTTCCCTTTAAGTTCTAATGAATTGACTCAATTATGAGCTGAGTGTGAATTAGGACATGAAAAAACAAATGAATTGAGTCTTTGCCACAAACTCAAATTTTCTAATCTCGTATATCTTTTCAACCTAGTATGTTATAGCGTAGTCCTTTTTTATATTTCAAACTCAGACTATCTGATCTTACAGAATCCATAGTTAAAATATCTAAGGTTGAGAAGATATAAAAATTTAAAATAAGATTTTGTTTCAAGACTAATTTCCTTAACAGAGCAGGGAATTATTGTTGGATATATGTTGGACACCCATAATTCCGATATTGATTTATCTCGATGAATGGAAAATTCCCTGGCTTCTGATTGGCTAACCTCCATTTTTAGATAGACGTGTCCAGTTTACAGCGGCATCCTTTTAATCTTTATCAGATAAAAAATGAACGAGATATACTTATTTGTCTGACTACAATTTGTTTATTTTTATTTGGGGTCTCGCTTCAAAAGTAATTGCGCATTTCTTCTTCAGCGACAATAAAGAACACTATGTTTGATAGAACACGCCGATAGATGTTCAAAAGTTGCCGTGAATCGGACATTTTCTCTTTAAATTGAGGATTGAAATGAAATTGCGCCTACAGTTCCTTTAAGCGATCCTTTAAAATTATTTCTTCTCCAGGACGGATGAACAGTTCCATGGGTTTGATGACACGGAGCTGAGATCAACCCGTCGGATGAATCGTAGTAAGTCGCAGGTTTTGCAGAAAACTGTACTCGGCTCCAACGATCGTAGTAAAACGCCAATTTTGCAGAAATCTGTACTGGGCTCCAATGATCGCAGAAAGACCCAGGTTTGTCAAAGATCTGTACTGGGCTCCAATGATCGTAGTAAAACACCAATTTTGCAGAAATCTGTACCGAGACGCTCCATCACATCTCAGGAATCTTCAAATAAAGAAATGGAAGTTGAAAATCCCAGTTCAAAGAAGAATAGAAAAACTACAAAAAATCATGTCAAGCAAGCAAGAAGGACAAGAAGGAAAGAGGATATTAGTTACGAAACCAATTCGGAAGATTCAGGTAATTAATCCACAGGAGCTACATTTTGTAATATATATCATAGATCTCACACTGTAGTTTGCAAAATCATAGAGGACAAACTAAAAACTAGTTTTACAATGAAATTTACAAGCCATTGGACTTCAAGGGATTTTAAACACTCGTGCAAAATTATCACATATTTTGTCTTTGATCTCAGATCCATTCCAAACCAAGAAATGTAGATTCTACAATATATATTTTTGAATTCGCATGCAAAAAATCAGCTTCTTATGAGAATGAAAATTTATGTTAAAATTTCCCAGAGAGTAATACGTTTAGTGCCCCCCCCTTTCCATTTCCATTTTAGTAATTAATTACGGCATGATAATATTTTATCGTTCAAATTATTTCTTTCTTTCTAGAATCGTCCGGAAATGAAAGATTAGATAAAACCTCTCGTCCTATTCGTCAAATATCTCAGAAATCATATTTGGAAGATAATATAAAAGAAGAAGAAGATAAAGTTAAAGAAGTAAACGCGGAGAAGAAGAAATATATTGAAGAGAAAGAAGAGAAGGAAGAAGGATTAGAAATTAAACCATACGTCCAACCTATTAAAACTGAAATCAAGGTTGGTTGATTTGTTATGATAATTTTATTTTTCATCCGAGGAATTATTTATAATATCATGTTATCATGTTAAATTGAACCAACCTTTTTTCAATTTTCGTGAACACTCCTTTTAAGGGACTCTGCGCGTAATTTAAAGTGACAGTCTCTGCAAAGGTGACAATGCACGATTCACAAAAGTACCCTTTAAACCTGATCAGATTGTCTAACTTATTGTCATTAATTTACGAAAACGCTTTTAATTGTTAAATACTTGGTTTGCAAGTTGTACTCGATGATCAGACAAAGGTTACCGTTGTAAATCGGGAATTGTCCCTTTGCATGGAGGGTCACTTATAATTACGCTTACAGTCCCTTTTAGCCTAATCTTCCAACCTTAATATTATATTATCTTTTTACAGCGGAAGCTTTCAAATTATTTCATAATATTAATTTATTTTTTCAAAGCTTGAAATTTATTTCTTAGAAAATATTCGATATTCGATAACATTACTTAAAATAAGAATATGTTATGCAATATCCTAACTTGCTAAACTGTACTGTTGGTACTGTACAAGTGTACATAATCCCTATTTCAGGTTGAGGATATATCCTGTATTGTAAATCCTGTAAAAGAGAGTCGGGATGATTTTACCTACATCTGTCCCAAGTGCCCTTTTCAAGTTCCCTTAAAGGTAAAATTTTAAAAAAATTGAAAAATTTTAGATATGTTAAGTATAAAGTTTTCTTACTTTTTTTTTGGTAAATTTTCTCAATTATGAAAGGAAAGAATGTTAATGATATTGTAACACATTTAAGCTTAAATCTGATCCCCCAATTATGAAGTGGCTTAATATTAAAAGTTTTGAAAATGTTTGGTTATTTTAAACATTCATTTTGTTTCGAAGGTTCGAAATTATTTTTATACGAAACAGATTGTGTAATGAATGCCTTTCTTATTCTTCTTCGACTGTAGTGTACAGTGTGAACAGAATAGTGAAGTGTGTAATAGTGTGTACTGTGTACTGTGTACTTTACTCTGTACTCTGTACTCTGTACTCTGTACTCTGTACTCTGTACTCTGTACTCTGTACTCTGTACTCTGTACTCTGTACTCTGCACTCTGTACTGTGTACTGTGTACTGTGTACTCTGTACTCTGTACTCTGTACTCTGTACTCTGTACTGTGTACTCTGTACAGTTTACTCTGTACTCTGTACTGTGTACTGTGTACTGTGTACTGTGTACTCTTACTGTGTACTCTGTACTCTGTACTCTGTACTCTGTACTCTGTAATGTATACTGTGTAATGTATACTGTGTACCGTGTACTGTGTACTGTGTACCGTGTTCCGTGTTCCGTGTTCCGTGTTCCGTGTACCGTGTACCGTGTACCGTGTACTGTGTACTGTGTACTATATACTATGTACTGTGTACTGTCTACAATGTACTGTGTACTGTGTATTGTTTATTGTGTACTTTGTACTGTGTATTGTGTATTGTTCACTGTCTAATTTTCACAAAAATCTGAAAAAATCAAAACTATCAAAAATCTAAATCGCACAAGAAAAAGTTTGATACTGCTTCTTTTTTTTGACTCACCCTGTTAATCGTGAAGGGGTTGAGAGATGGGACTGGTTCCAATCATATGTGGGAGGCTCACAGTCTTAACTTCATCAAGTTTAAAAATCTAGGACTCAGGTTAGTTTTTTGGTTTAGTGAAAAATATCCTCGATTCACTTAACCCTTCGTCAGAGAAAAAATATTGATAATTTCCACTCTTCAATAGTTGCTTGCCGATTTGTGCTGCAGAAGCACATAAGCAAATGACAGAATTAACTCTTATTTAGAAAAAAATAATTTATATACATTTTTATCATTGAATTAATGATTGTAATGATTTTTATCATTGAATAATGGTTGTAAGGGTGCCTTTGTGATACTTGCTTAAAGTTAATAATTTTGTATTTAAAATTATTTTGTGTAAATTGAAAATTCTTAAAAAAAAATTTTAACTATTTGAATTAAATTTGATTAAATAGCCGGAAAATATTAAATTCTATAAAGCTTAAATTCAGTGGAATGTAATCTAAAATTCTTATGGATATTTTAGATTTTTTAGATTAATTCCTTGGAGATACAGGGTGTCCCACGAAACGTGACAGTAGCAAGACGACTTGAAGGTCTTGCTTGATCTTTAAAATAATTGTCACGGCATTTATTCGTAATCCTAATTTTAAACAAAAGAGGCACACCTCATTTTGAAAATGCCAGGACTGGAGCATTTTAGGATGCATATAATAAAACTAGGTTGACAAACGAATGTGGCAAATAACGTCATCGATCAAAGACGACCTTCAGCACGTCTTTCTACAGACAAGTTTCTTGGGACTTCCTGTAGGATAAAATTGCGCAAAATGTTTGATTGGTCTTAGGCAGAACGGAAACGCCGGAAATATGTTATTTTAAATTGCAAATGAATTTTACTCGCTTGTTATTGTTATTGTCATTGTTATTGGTATTGGTATTGGTATTGTTATTGTTATTGTTATTGTTATTGTTATTGTTATTGTTATTGTTATTTCAGATGGAAAAGAGTGACATTGGAGGCTGCTATGCTAGATCTACACAATCCTAATAAATGATTCATTTTTTTCTATTTTATTAGTTTGTGCTTAATTTTATTGAAACATTTTTAAAGTTTGTTTAGTTTTTTCTCTACGCAAATACAAGAAATATTCAAATGTTTAGAATAACGAGCAAATTAACCGATCATGAATGTTCCAAAAAAAAATACAATCATTTCCTTGTAAAAAATGTACCAATGTCTAATATGATTACACAAGATGTGAAATTTCAAATTTTATAAGTAATATTTTATCTTTCTTGAAAAAACTGAAATTATTTGAGAAATGTCCTAATTAAACAGGATACCTCAAGTTGTCTGCCAACATCTTATGAAATTTTCAAAAAAAATGAGAATTATTTCTTTAAATAGATGAACAATCTTTTTAAGGAAAATTACTTCAGAATTAAATTTTTAACTACAAGTTATCTGTGATATCAATGATACATAAACCAAAAGTAAATCAATTAATGTTCTTATTGAATTCGTTAAATAAAAATGGATTTTATTTCCCGGAGATTTAAATAAACGAATAAAAAACATTTAACAAATTTTGTGTCAAGATACAGAGGGACATGTCCTTAAACCAAATGGATGAATTATGACTTGGGGCTGTAAGNCGTTTTTTTCCGTCGCTTGATTTTTCCTGAACTTCAGTTGAATCCTGCACATCAATTCTACTACACACAGAGATAGAATCGCCATTTCTCCTACAATTTAACTGCACTCTACATTATTTATCCTATAGAGAGGGGATACGATTTCTCCTACAATTGAATAACATTATTTGTCAAATAGTAATGTTTAATAAGTCGAATTTAATTACTTTTGATAAGTTAAATAATATGATGTCATCTCACCATATATTGGGTCAGCGTTGGCTAAGCCAATTTCCTGGCCGAGCGCTGCGGCATCTTGAATGTTTACAACTTGAAAACCAATACTGTGTCCAACCACAACTTCTATTTATACTATCTATGGGCAGAGCTATCCAATACTGTGTCCAACAACAACTTCTATTTATACTTTCTATGGGCAGAGCTATCCAATACTGTGTCCAACCACAACTTCTATTTATACTATCTATGGGTAGAGCTATATTAAATGATATTGAAATATTCTGCTAGTCCTTCTTTAACTGAAATCTCTTGTTTTATGGATGTCGATTGGTTTGATCTCTTTTAGTATATCTGCGGAATCTCTATTTGACACCCAGGAAAAAGTTGGTAAATTTTGCGCGCAATCAATCATCAAACTTTATTTAGTCGGACTCGGTACCAGCATGGATATCCAAAAGAGAAAATCAAAAATGTCCAGAGTGGATGTCGAGATTAAGGATATCTAACACAAGAGTTTCTACGCACTTGTTGAATTTTGTTCATAGCTAAGAGTACGTAATGACAAGCAAGAAGTAGTTAAACTACATAGACGGAGTTCTTTCTTAGATCATGCTCAAAAACTATTACCATAGCAATTCTATTATACATTTCTGTAGCCCAATACACATACATTTCAAAATTTCAGCACGCATATGTCTTAGCTTATGTTCAAAAGGAGTAATTGGCAAAATACTGCTCCATTTTTACGTGAGACCGTGCGCACATATTAGTTTAGAGAAATACTTAACTTTTTACCCTATCTTTTCACAATCATAACCCTTGAAGCTTTGCCTGAATAAATTATGTATCAATATTTTGATATTTTTACCCACGCTACACGGATATTATTGTGAATCAATATAAAGAAGTTACGTCTACAGTCCTTTTACCAAAGAGAATAGAATATATATTAGAGAGGAATTTACTAGAAAGAAGTGTAAAACGGCCATTTTGTTGTACTGTTTCCATACTGCAGGTGTACTTCACATATTTATCCTATATAACTTGTTGGGCCCTGGAACATCATTTTATAGAAAATCTGAAATGAATATGAAAGAAAACTAAATTTTGAAATAGGCTGGTTTCATAATTGACCAATTATCATTTCACATAGACTATATGCCTTCCACTTTACAAACGATGATTTTCTGTTATAACTATAAATCAAATGATGTTTTTTATACACCTAATTCATTCTATGAAGTTTATTTAACAGCTCTAAAAAATTCGAAATTGAAATGGATAGTCTAGGGAACATACTGTATTTATGTACTCTCCTGCATATAATTTGTGAACATTTACATGATTTGTACACTTTGAACTCCCTTACAGACTATAAGGGACTGAAAAAATTCATACCGAGGGAGTGTCTAAATTCCACTCTAATATAAATTCTATTCTCTTTGCCTTTTAAACACCATCTTTCCATTTTAAAACAATAAACTAAAAATGTTCTCATAATATATATTTCAAAATAAACATATAATAAATGAGTGAAAATTTAAAAAAACGGTGTATTTTCCAGGATAAAAATCCGTACAATCCGTACAATTTGAAAACAAATCCGTACAATTTTAGGGTTAAAAAAAACAATCCGTACAATCCGTACATTTTGGCCACCCTGAATTTATCATAAAGTTTATTTAACAGCTTTAAAAGATTCGAAATTGAAATGGATAGTCTAGGGAACATACTGTATTTGTGTACTCTCCTGCATATAATTTGTGAACATTTACATGATTTGTACACTTTGAACTCCCTTTCAGACTGAAAGGGACTGAAAAAATTCATACCGAGGGAGTGTCTAAATTCCCCTCGAATATATATTCTATTCTCTTTGCCTTTTAAACACCATCTTTCCATTTTAAAACAATAAACTAGAAATATTCTCATAATATATATTTCAAAATAAACATATAAATCTAATGTTACTTTTATATACAAATTTACTAGGAGATTACAAATAAACCTAGAACCAGCAAAGTATGGATCAAAAAAATTATTAATTTTAAATTTTGAAAACAATTCAGAATCTAAATTTATTTGCTGTACACGTGTACAAATAAATGGTATTGTTATGTACACAGTACAGCTGTTCTGTACAGTACAACACGTACACAGCTGTTGAGTACAACACAGCTATTTCATCTGTTCTGTATACATATCTACAGATGAATCCAATCAGTTGTATTGTATCCTAAACAAATATAAAATCAAATCAGTTGTTTATCTGTTTCCGAGTATATAATATCAACTATCTTTTCTGTCTATATTTCATGTTATATTTCTGTATTTCATGTTATATTTCTGTATTTCTTGTTATATTTCTGTATTTCATGTTTTATTTCTGTATTTCATGTTAAATTTCTGCTTTTCGTGTTATATTTCTGTATTTCATGTTAAATTTCTGCATTTCATGATTTCTGTATTTCATGTTATATTTCTGCGTTTCTATTTTATTCGTCTTTCAGGATGTTTAGCTTTTCTATCTAGTTTTTTATGTTTTCCGTCAATTTTACTATGTTGTCTGTCTGTAGTTTTGCGTTGTCTGTCTGTATTTCTGTGTTGACAGTCTGTATTTCCATGTTGTCTGTCTGTATTTCTGTGTTGTAAGTTTGTATTTCCATGTTGTCTGTATTTATATCTGTGTTGTCAGTCTATCTCAGCCTATATTTCTAGGATGTCTGCCTATATTTCCAGGATACCTAAATTTCTGCTACATGTACAGGGTGAATAAAAAAACAGGGATTATCAATGTTTTGATAAAAACTAATATTTTGTTCGGATTTTAGGCATAAACAAAATTTTAAAAATCTAAAATAATTTTGGAACATTAAAAAGAAAACATAATTTTTTTCTAAATAATTAAATTTTTAGAAAAATTGTTGGGAATATATTTATTTAATTATTCTCCAAAATTTCATAAGAATTTATCAAAAATTGAGCGAGTTATAACAAAAAAACCCGCAAGAAAATTGGAGTGGAATTCTGAATTTATGTTATCAAATTATAACCCTATAACTGTTAGACTAAAGCGCGTTATTTGGTTATAAAAAGCTTAACTTTTCGGAAAACAGCTTTAACTCAATATAGTCTCACTAAAGTTAAACACAATTTTTTTTTCTATGTTCCAAAATTATTTTTTAATTTTTTGTTGTCACATTTAATTTTATTGATGCCTGAAATCCGGATAAAATAAAAATTTTAAAAAATCGTCCAAAACATCGATAATCCATGTTTTTTTTAACTCACCCTGTATGTCTCTGTCTATTATCTGTATATCTATGTCTACTATCCGTATGCCTGTGTCTACTATCTTTATATCTATGCCTACTATATTCATATCTGTGTTAAGTATATAAATGTCTACTATGCTTACTATCTGTAAATCTGTGTCAACTATCTATATGTCTGTGTCTACTATCTGTTTGTCTGTGTATTACCTGAAGCTACTTCTATGGTATGAGAGACCTCCTCAGGAATACTGTGGTTTAACCAGACCCGCCTTAACTTTTCATACCTAAATACAGGGTCTAACTTACAAAAATCTGCCACAATTATACAGGGTTACCCACAAAGTCTTCAGAGACGATCGTATGGATTTTGTTTAGTCAGTTTTCTTGCATTCAGACTTCCTTGAAGACTAAAATTTGCTATATTTCTGTGCTTAACCATTTAGTAAACCATCAAAATACTAAATTGAATAGAAACCAAAATCAGGCTTCAAATCGTCTTATTTTTTAGTTTTTGGTCGTCTTTACAGTCTCATCTTATGTAGGTAACCCTGTTTATCAAATATACTAATCTTTTTCCATATAATCTGCCACAAATAGTGGCTTAGTCCTTAAGAGATACCTTATGGAGAAGAGCAGCTAAAAATAAACTTTAAGTACACTGTAGCGCGTTTAAGGCCTACCTCTGAGTACAGAGTGTGAGAGGTGCACCGCGTTTAAGTCCCTGATCTGTTTCGCCGTACTGGTCCAGGTAGGGAGGAGACACGAAGCATCCACGAGTTCTTCCACTCAACATTATTATCTTACACTCACGTACCCTGTACATAATAATATAGTTCAGTAGTGTACAGTACTGTATCGTAAGTATCGTACAGTACCGTACAGTACAGTGAAGTACCGTACAGTACCATACAGTTCCGTACAGTACAGTACAGTACAGTACAGTACAGTACAGTACAGTACAGTACAGTACAGTACAGTACAGTACAGTACAGTACAGTACAGTAGTGCAGTGCAGTGCAGTGCAGTGCAGTGCAGTGCAGTGCAGTGCAGTTCAGTGCAGTGCTTAGGATCAGAAATCATAGGATCCGCAACATATTGGCCTCCTAAATCCTGATCCCCTTAAATATGGGGCTCCACGGCTACGGATCCACCACGGGGAAAATATCTGCTCAAACTAAAGCTTGTTCTGCTATAATACCATTAAATTTCAACGCTTTACAGATATTATTAACAAAACCTTACTAATCTCTGAATGATTTTAAAGTACAAATAAAAAAGAAAAAAAAAATAAGATTGTAAAATTTTCATGTTAAAAAACAATATGTAAATCTTTAAGAAATGGTCATGGTCATTGGATCCCAAGAACTGTTGATTGATGACACAATCAATTGATTGAAAATGCCAAACCACGCGTTAATGTGAAACAAATGTTTAATTAATCATCAGGGAATTTATATTTTTTTAGTCATGTGCAAGTTTTCTGATTAAAATACCTACAAGCAATTGACAAAAGATATTAAAAAATTATAAAATAAATAATGAAGTTTTTGACAGAGTACAAGTTTGTGATGAAAATACCTACCAAGCAGTTGAAAAAGTTTAAAAATACGAAACTGATTTTTTTTAAATGTAAAAAGTTGTTTTACCTTAGGAAAAATCCTGATCCGGCGCCGCAACGGTCAGCGTGAGCTGTGCAGGCTCCCACAGTTATACCATCTAGCTCTCCTATACAATAAAATACAATTCAATACAATACAGAACAGTACAGTATACACAGTGGGTCCACTTTTACGGGGGAAAATAGCTAAAATTTTAATTTACGACCAAGCGCGGGTAAACGGCGGAAGTAACTTGGACTCCCCTGGGCAACGATGTGTTCTCAAGCTAGAGGTATTTTAAAGTAAACTGTACACAATCTAATATACAGTGAACACTTTACACTGTTATCAATAGCTCAACAGCACACTTTTGTGAAGTACAATACAGTCTACAGTATACAGTATATGGCGTAAGTACAGAGTACATTGTACAGTGTATAGTGTACAGCATACTGGGTATACAGTACAGTGTACCCTTTATATTACCTTGACAGCAGTATGACTGTGAGCAGACGACCTCCCCGCACAGTAAGCACATCGAGGGTGCTCGAGATTCGTCTCCTAAACAAGTCATGTTATACTCAATACTCGTAGTTACGGAGAACAACGCCAAATTCCATTAAGTCGATTCAATTAAAGGGACTGTAAACGTAATTTCAATTCAGTCCATAGTTCGATGACAATGTTACCCTTGGATATTAATGTTTATAATTTGGAAAACTGATTGTTTCCAATTGTGTTTTCTCTACAAAAGGGAGTTTTACTTCACAGGAAAACAATAAAAATTTTTAGAGCAAAACAGAATGATAATTTCTACCACATTATTGATCAAAACTTAAACAAATGCATTGGACGAAACACATTGAACTTTCATTAAATATAATATTAATTTAATATNGTGCATAGGGTTTAAAAGATTTAGACTGATTAAATTGTTTTTTAAGATAACACTAATTTTGTTTAAATAAAATTAATTATTTAATTTTTCATCTATTGCCTACGTCATAGAACTATTATTTACAAATAAGTGCAAATATTAAAGGGACTGTACGTGTAATTTTAAATATTAAAGGGACTGTACGTGTAATTTCAAATATAGGGACTGTATGTGTAATATTAAAGGGACTGTACGTGTAATATTAAAGGGACTGTACGTGTAATATTAAAGGGACTGTACGTGTAAGTTCAAGTGACCCTTTATGTAAAAATGAAAATTCCATTTTCTCAACGGTGTATCCATAGAAGCTTTGTCTGATTAAGTATGAATTAGATATTATTGTTTATGATTTTAAAACTGATTATTTTCAATAGTGGGCTCTTTAAAAAAGTGTCTTGCGCATTTCTATGTCAGGAAAAATAGAGAAATTATCAGAATTAACACTTTTAAACCTAGAAAACGATAATATCTCCATCAGTATTGATAAGGTAAAGGTTGTAAGGGTATCGTTGTGAGTCGTAAATTGCCATCTTTTTATGAAGAGTCAATTAAAATTACGCTCACAGTCCCTTTAAATACCTTTAGGCAGAAGGACATGTTAGCTGGAGTTGGATTGGAGAGGAGAATATGAACATTAGGATGATTAGACCATTTTCTAACCAAAGCCAAGGAGAAATCAGAGTTCAGTAGTTGCCTAAATATCAATACTAAACCTGTCTTTCTTTTTTATTTATAATTTGGTTTGTCAGTTTGTTTAAATCTAAAAACGTAAAAACAAAATTGACTGAACCGATTAGGTCCACATTTTTTCATGGTATCTAACGTAACCCCGAGGAAGGGTTATGGTCGGTTGAAATTAAAAAATCTTACCACGACAAAAACAAAGAATTTTAGAAGTTTTGAAAATCCATCGATGCTTACAGAAAAATTCACGAAATTATTAGTTGGACTTTGTACAAAGAATTTTTTTTCGAAATCCACTAAATAAAAGCAGAAAAGAACAGGCTTAACAAATTTGACAAATTTTATTTCGTCAATTTTTCCCTTTCAGACAAGTTTTGTAGTATTAAATTTTCAGCTCTCATAAAAACTTTTAAACCACCAAAATTTCATATGGATGATTATTTAGTCTACTGATAAAGAATTATATTTAAAAAATCAGAAGCCTATAAGACATACAAGGTATGGAAAAATAAAAACAACGATTTTGTAGGGATAATTCAGCCCCCCCCCCCCAAAGAGGAAAAAAAATTGGTATTTAAAAATCAAATCTAATTATATACTTTGCTTGTCTGTTTGATCAGTATAGGTGGATGAATGAATGAATGAATGAATGAATATATACCGGAAGCTCTAGGACATGAGAAGCATGAAACACTATTCATGAGTTCACTGTAATCCCTGGGAAGTGAGACCAATTGTGGAACCTGCAAAAAAAAGGGTTAAAAAGCTACAAAAATCAAATCAGACTCTCAAGGTTCCCTCCTCACTCCTCCCCTCTCAAATCCCAAGATGATCTGGTTTTTTAAGTTTTAGAAATATAAATGTTGCCAAAAAACATGACTGCTCGTTTGCTGTCCAATTTAGATATATACGTCGTAGGTTGAATGAAGTAAACCTTGGTTAGATTATCATTACGCCCATCAATTAGATTATTATCTAAATGAACTTGGGGGAGGGGGGCGGTGATTTTTGCTGAAATATAGTGAAAAAAAATGTTAAATTGAACACTAAAAGGCAAGTTTTTTTATTCTTTTTGATACTTTTAACACAAACTTCGGAACTCGAAGGGGTATTTTAAGGTTTATTTACAGTAAGAACCATGAAATTGTGGAATAGGAAGACGATTTTAAAGTGTATTTGATGTTGTTACAAAGTCAAAAGTTTTACTAGTAGTTAAAAATCAATTTAAATAAAGTTAAATGGTCTATGCACACTGCACACTGCACACTGCACAATGCACATTGTACACTGTACATTGGACTATTTAAAATCATAATGTGAGTCTAACCGTCGTATTTCTCTTCCAGAGTTTTCTGGTTCTCATTGTATAGGTAAGTGATAAAAAAACGCGCTGCCATGTTTAAAAAATATTTTCATTTTCTTCCCTTTGCCTATATTTAGGAAAATTTTATCCAAGAGGTTTAATTGTTTCTAATAGAATAATTTTCAATAATTCATTGTGTTTAAAGTAGGGTTATATTTCATTTAACTGAAGGAGTGCATAGGGTTTAAAAGATTTAGACTGATTANCCCCCCCTGGTTTCTCAATGGTCAGGAAGAAAAGGGTTAAAACTACCTGGGTGTACTGGGAAGAGAAAGATATCTGCATAAAAGTATAAACTCCTAAATTTAGAAACAATATTCTAAATCCACTTTTAGACGAATGACTGACCACAACACTTAAACGCTTAAAACGTTGTTTAATATATAAAAGTTTCCTTATTGTCGTTTCAAAAAATAATTTCTTCTTTTACACCGTTGAGAATATAAAAAAGATTGTTTAGTTTCTGAATATCCCTGGTTTGGTGGAAGTATATTGTTGAGTTCAGGTGGAGCAAGAACTCCAGATAAATATTGATAGAACAGTGCTGCACTTCGGAGAAACCCTAGGCTGCACACCATTATCTAGAACATACAACAGGTTTCAGGGGACTGTGTACAACTAGAACAGGTTTCAAGGGACTGTATACAATTATAACAGGTTTCAAGGAACTGTATAAAATTGTAACAGGTTTCAAGGGACTGTGTACATCTAGAAAAGGTGTCAAGGGACTGTGTACAACTTGAACAGGTTTCAAGGGAATGTGTACATATAGAACAGGTTTCAAGGAACTGTATAAAATTGTAACAGGTTTCAAGGGACTGTGTACATCTAGAAAAGGTGTCAAGGGACTGTGTACAACTTGAACAGGTTTCAAGGGAATGTGTACATATAGAACAGGTTTCAAGGCACTGTGTAAATCTAGAAAAGGTGTCAAGGGACTGTGTTCAACTTGAACAGGTTTCAAGGGAATGTGTACATATAGAACAGGTTTCAAGGGACTACGTACAACTAGAACAGGTTTTAATGGACTCTGCACAACTAAAACAGGTTTTAAGGGACTGTGTACAACTAGAACAGGTTTCAAGGGACTGTGTACAACTAAAACAGGTTTCAAGGGACTGTGTACAACTAGAACAGGTTTCAAGGGAATGTGCGAAATTTTTTAAAATGTCTCTCAAATAATAAGTTATATCTTTACGATCTAAAACATGATTAAAATTTGACAATTTGTTAAATAATTCTACTAACCTTCTGCCAGATTATTACGGGATTAGGATCCCGAATTGTTGATCTCTCAATAGACTTGGGTTCCTTAAATTATCAGAAAAGAATTGAATTAAGTAAAAGCTCTAAAAAAACATCTCGGTTAAATGACGTTATGTTACATCAATAAAGGGACTGTAAGCATAATTGAATTGAGTAAAAGCTCTAAAAAAAACATCTCGGTTAAATGACGTTATGTTACATCAATAAAGGGACTGTAAGCATAATTGAATAAAAACATCTCGGTTAAATGACGTTATGTTACATCAATAAAGGGACTGTAAGCATAATTGAATTGAGTAAAAGCTCTAAAAAAAACATCTCGGTTAAATGACGTTATGTTACATCAATAAAGGGACTGTAAGCATAATTGAATTAAGTAAAATGGACTGTAAGCATAATTTCAACGTTACCCTTTAAAGCTTTGTCTGTTCAATTATAAATTAGATCTCATTCATTTCTTGAACCTTCATGATTTGATTTAAGTTAATTTGATTAAAAAACTAACTATTTACAATTACATTTCTAGTGAAGGAACGTATTTAGGAATTATCAGAGTTAACATATTTAACCAGAGAAAAACGACTATATCTTCCACATTATTAATCAGATAAAGGTTTTAAGCACTGCAAATCTTTTTAATCTTAAAAAAACGATTCATTACATAAGAAGGATAATAAAAAAGGAAATATCAAAACATAAACAATTTAATAATTTCAGTATTAAGTGAGAAATGAAAAATGTGTGAAATCATTTTGAAATTATCTAGAACTAATCAAATAAAGTAGAAAACAAAAATTAAGAAGGAAAAAACTTATTAAGGCGTAATCCGAGAAGCTGTCAATTAACAGCTTCTCAATTTGTTTGTTTGTAAAATTATGATTTCAGAATAAGCTTATTAGACAACGAATGTTAAATAGAGAAGGCATCGTCATTGTATTGATATAAACGCCGACCACTACAATTTAAAATATAAGAAGAATTGAACTTTTAAAAATCAAGCAAATTCAGTTAAGGGAAAAGCCTGTGAAAATATCTAAAATTATCAAATAATATCATACTTTGGATTTTTACTCATCATTTTTTCATTTTTTAAAAAGTTATTTTTTCTTTGTATAAAGAAGGGAACAACGATAAAATAACTTTTTAAAAAATGAAAAATTTATGAATAAAAATCTAAAGTTTTCTGAAAAAGTATGAAAAAATATAAAATGCATATTTATGGGAAAAAAGGTTTGGAACCTGAAATATGTGAAGTAAGTAAAGGAAGAAATGCATTTATGGGAAAAAAGGTTTGGAACCTGAACTATGTGAAGTAAAGGAAGAAATGCATTTATGGGAAAAAATGGTTTGGAACCAGAAATATGTGAAGTAAGTAAAGGAAGAAATGCATTTATGGGAAAAAAAGGTTTGGAACCTGAACTATGTTAGGTAAGTCAAGGAATAAGTGCATTTATGGGGGAAAAGGTTTGGAACCTGAACTATGTGAAGTGAGTAAAGGAAGAAATGCATTTATTAAAAAAAAGGTTTGGAACCGTTTGGAACCTGAAATATGTGAAGTAAGTAAAGGAAGAAATGCATTTATGGGAAAAAAGGTTTGGAACCTGAAATATGAGAAGTAAGTAAAGGAAGAAATGCATTTATGGGAAAAAAAGGTTTGTAACCTGAAATATGTGAAGTAAGTAAACGAAGAAATGCATTTATGGGGAAAAAAGGTTTGGAACCTGAAATATGTGAAGTGAGTAAATGAAGAAATGCATTTATGGGAAAAAATGGTTTGGAACCTGAAATATGTGAAGTAAGTAAAGGAAGAAATGCATTTATGGGATAAAAAGGTTTGGAACCTGAACTATGTGAAGTAAGTCAAGGATACACTGACAATCTTTCTCAACAATAAATCCGTCTTTTTCAACCTGAAATAATCAATTTTTATAAAGAAAATATAAATCATCATTATCATTATTATTAGGATAATGGGTCACATTATTATCATCATTATTATAATCATTTGTATTAATAATATTATCATTATTATTTTACTCAGAATTATCATCGTTATTGTTATTATCATTATCATCATTTTCATCAATATCATCAACATTAATATTATCTTTATAATTATCATCACTGTTACTATCATTATCTATATAATCAAGCTCTTCATTCCCAATATATTTATATTTTTATTGGCTATAGTTGCAGATCTAACGATCCCCCGGACAGTTGGCTTTTTAGTCCTTAAGTCTTACAAGGCTAATCTTGCATTCTGATCATATCTTTGTTAGGCTTTATTTTCATAGCCTAAAATACTGAAAGACCTAAAATCTTAAAATAAGTATGATGAATGGACATGAAAAAATATTTATATGAATACCGGTCCCCTATCTACGCCCCTGATAAGATAAGGGGAAAGAATTGAGCATTTTCCTTCTGTTCCTTATTAATTGAAAGAATTTACATATGTGCAAAGTTATTATCCTTTACCTCTATTATTACAAAAGTTATTACAAATTACTGGTCCTTTCAGGTTAAAATAGAAGTTAACAATGTAATTCTGGGAATGCATTCAAATCCTCCAAGAATGTGGTATAATATTATTATGCGTAGAAAGAAAGTGTAATAATCAAAATTAATGTTATAATATTGAAAGATTATTCCACGGTTTTTCTTTCAATATTTTAACAAAATTTTGACTATTACACTTTCTTCCTACGCATATTATGCTATTATTATCATCATTATTGTTGTTACTAACCTCAGTGTTTTCTAGTTCTTCAAGGTTAAAGAGTAGTTGGGTTATATGAGCAGTTAGCAGGAGACGGAGTAGATGGAGGTCTTGGATATTACAGGAGGGTAGGGGGGCAGCTCCTAAATAGATAGAGATAAATAGATAGATAGATAGATAGATAGATAGATATCTCATTATGAATCATTTAAGGTTGTTAATAAAATAATATTGAACCTGCGTCATGGAAATAATCTAATATACTTTTATTAAAACATGATTAATTTCTCAGTTATAAATCTATTACATACTTCAATGAAAAGGATATATGAAGCAAGAATATGGATGGTTATTGGTTAGGTTGATAGATAGATGATCAATGATGTTTTTATTTAGAAAACTAGATAGAAGAGAGGGAGGGGCGGGAGCCGGGGTTCTGGACGTATCAAGCTCCTTGTTTACCTAGACTAGGAAGACTAGGAAGAGAGTATGAGAGGGAGGGGCGGGAGCCGGGGTTCTGGACGTATCAAGCTCCTTGTTTACCTAGACTAGGAAGACTAGGAAGAGAGTATGTAANCACATATCTAGCTATAGGGGGGATGGGCTTACCTTCTCCATTGAAAAGACTTGGAAGAGAGTATGTAAGAGCAACCAGTAAACTGAACATATCTAGCTCTAGGAGGGATGGGTTGCTTGTATCTACCTCCAGTACAGTAGATAAAAGCTTTAAACTGTGCGATCTAAAAAGAAATTTATTAATAGTGATAATAAATTATAAATTTGAACATCAAGATTCAAGTTTTTAATCTTTTAGATATTTTGCGCCCAAATTTTTGTAAATTTCCCTAAATTCTGCAAGAAAAATTTCAAAACTTTACATTTAAAGAAACATATCCAACTTGTGGAAAAACATCTTTTTCTCCAAAGGGCGGCTGATGTTTATAAAAATATACCACTGCAGGAATTATTTTACATGTTGACATCGTTGCAGTCTTACAGATTTGGTTGCTAGAAATTTAGTTTTATAGAAGCACTAGGAACACTGTACTTTATCTAATTTGCATAAATATGTACTGCAGCTACTGGAAGAAATATAAACAGTGCTGGGTGTGTTTACATTTCTCCCAGAACGTCCAGTACACATTGTTGTTGTAAACAAAGAGATTCGAGATTCTTGGTGTTTTTCCTTGGTTCTTACCTAATAACCTTAGGGTTTCCGAAGTTAGATCCAACTACGCCACAAAACCGGATTAATGTTGACAAACAATCATTTTGACGAGAGGACAGGGATCCTGGAATATGAATAATTAATTGAAGAAAAACAATTGATAAATACAAGGACAAATCTGTTATGAATCCCACTCTTCCTTTTTAGGGTTTCCACTCTCCATGCGCAATAACTTTTTATTCAATTTCAGGAAAGTTTGACAAAATTATGTTGAAATTTTTTAAAATAATAATGAATCACTGAGTCAGTGATGAGAAATGCTCAGCTAAGTTAGTACCTGCCCGGCCCTAACCCCGTTCTGATCCACCTACCTAGAACTGGTTTCTCTATATCCACCTATCTAGAACTGGTTTCTCTATATCCACGTACCTAGAACTGGTTTCTCTGTATCCACCTATCTACAACTGGTTTCTCTATATCCACCTACCTAGAACTGACTTCTCTATGTCCACCTATCTAGAACTGGTTTTTCTATATCCACCTACCTAGAACTGGTTTCTCTATGTCCACCTACCTAGAGCTGGTTTCTCTATATCCGCCTACCTAGAACTGGTTTCTCTATGTCCACCTATTTAGAGCTGGTTTCTCTATATCCACCTACCTAGAACTGGTTTCTCTATGTCCACCTACCTAGAACTGGTTTCTCTATGTCCATAGCTGAAACTACAATGCTTGTGATTGAGAATGCACAAGACTGCCAGACCATAAGAGGAATCATCTCATCCAGGATATGAGGCAGCTCACCCAGGCTTATTCTGCAATCAATCAATCTCAATCAACAAAATAGTGCTTAGGATCCTTATCCGAAAAAATATTCGGATTCCTGGATCCGCATCCAAGAGGTGAAATATCAACCAAATTCTGCTGAAAAAAAAAACTCTTTTCTCTCAAAATACAAATAGCAAGTATTAATTAGTCAGAGATAATCAAAAACTTCTTAATCTTTGGAATGGTTCCCCATGTTTCAAGTTAAAGATAAGCGGGAAAAAAGAAACAAAATGTTGTAAAGATTCTTAAGTATCAAGATGAAATGCAATGCTTTAAAAACATTGTTTGAGTGTAAAACCTACGTAACCAATTTCGTCACATTATATTTTTTAAATTTCTTTTTAACAATGAGTTTTCAAAAAATCATTTTTGGGGCAGTCTTTAGTTCTTCTTGACAAAAAAATAAGTTTAAACTGAAGAGAGTAAAAAATCCTGAAAGTAATATCTGCACTTTCATTTCGCTAAATTTTATGCATGATTATGTCGACTTAAAAAAAACATTAACTATGCCATATGTTTACTCTGAAACAAATAATGGGTAACGCAATATTCAAACTAAATTAGAAAATAATCCCGGCCCCGCAAATATTTACCTAAATGTTGTCTGACAGAAGGAATTCATAATTTCATAAACTGAAGTTGGGAAAACAAGTTCTCCGCCCTCCGCCACAGTGAAGAGACGGGCAAATGATCTGCCGTCATGGTGGGACGCTTCTAGTTCAGCGACAACCTTAATTTATACAAATAATAAAGTTATCTAACCGCTTCCCTCATATAAATCTCATTTGTTCTTGGTAATTTAGAGTATCGGGTTGAATCTGACAGTTCGCTCATTAAATGGAAATTTTAAATTAAAACTAAATCTCACTTTTCAGGTTTATAAAAAAAGTAAAATGTATGTAAGTTAACCCTATTCAGGCTGACAAAGGTTTCGTGTCTTTAGATTTTATTCTAAAAGAATATATGGAAAAAGAGAAAATAGTTTGTCATCAACGTTTTACGTCATTAGGATTGTTTTTAAACAGAATGTGTCTCTAAATGTTAGAGTAAGAAATAAGTCTTGTATTATATCTGACGACTGGACTGGACTGAACTGTACTGTACTGTACAGTACTGTACTGTACTGTACTGTACTGTACTGTACTGTACTGTACTGTACTGTACTGTACTGTACTGTACTGCACTGTACTGTTTCACGAATGGGGTTAGACAGTTTTGTGGATATTATTATTTTTGTTGTGAAATATTATCCTATATAGTTTCTTCATATTCTCCATTTTTTGTCGAATCTCTTGAATCAAAATCTACAAAATGTGAAGACCCCAAAAAGGAAACTTGGGAGTTTCGTTCAACTATACTATTTTTAAATTTCGGGCTTTGGACAGATTGTACTGTACTGTACTGGTCTAGTGGACAGGTATCGTATCTAATAAGTGTACTGGTCCGACTATAATGTACCTGGTCTAGTGGACATGTATCGAATCTGATAAGTGTACTGGTCCGACTATAATGTACCTGGTCTATTGGACAGGTATCGTATCTGATAAGTGTACTGGTCCGACTATAATGTACCTGGTCTAGTGGACAGGTATCGTATCTGATGAGTGTACTGGTCCTACTATAATGTACCTGGTCTAGCTGACATTTATCGTATCTGATGAGTGTACTGGTCCGACTATAATGTACCTGGTCTAGTGGACAAGTATCGTATCTGATAAGTGTACTGGTCCGACTATAATGTACCTGGTCTAGTGGACAGGTATCGTATCTAATAAGTGTACTGGTCCGACTATAATGTACCTGGTCTAGTGGACAGGTATCGTATCTGATGAGTGTACTGGTCCGACTGACCGGGATCTCCTCCTCGTCCTGTGGTTCACTTTCTCCTCCATTGCGAACCTTGTCCGGGCTCAATCCTCGCCTGAAAGGGATATTAAACAGGTACTGTAAGTAACATTTAAAAATTATTACCATAAATACTTAAAGGGACTGTAAAGGAAAAATGAAAGGGGGTATAGGATGAAACCGGATAATCTCAGTCGTTGAACGATACATTTAAGACATCTATCTGATATTCCTGGCTCGATAAATTGATATACAATTGTGTCAAAATTATACGAAAATTCATAAATATACATTTTATATAAAGTATTAGGTTTAAAGAGACCATATTTAGCAAATATGCAACCAATCTAAAAACAATTTTACCCCACTGGAGTCTAAGAATCTCAGGTTTGCTCCTTTTATAATTTTTCTATTTTTCTTTTTCATTTTGAATAATATAATTTATGTATAATTGAATAATTACCAACCTGTATTTCAGGGCAATAAAGAGCGCTTCTAACCAATCAGAATAACTCAGGTTTACGTCCAAATTCGAACTAAAGTCACCGGAAATAGAACTTCCCGCGCAGCCGCTTTTTCCGGCCAAATTACTTTTAAAGGTTTCCTAGAATAGAATATTTAGGGTTCGTTATTAGGGTTGTTGACGAAACAAACAAACAGAAAACGAAAGATACGATTAAAAGTAGTAACTATGAACAGATGAAACAAACAAACAAACAAAAAAACGATCCACCATCACTCCGAAGTAGTCAGGGCTCAGACTTTGTCAAAAATATCCATAACATACAGATATTAATTTACAAATTGGTTACGACACAGTGTGGCCAACTGTCGAAAAGAGGGATTAAACGTAGTATGAGAAGATGAATGAAAGGATAAATGAAAGAAAGGAGGAATGAAAGGATGGATGAAAGGATGAAAGAATGAATGAATAAATGAATAAATGTTTATAAAATATGAATGAATGAATAACCTTGGGAGATTCATCTGCTGACATGAAAGTAGATATAATGAGGCTTTTAATGATCTCTCATTGTTCAACAGTTGAGATTTGGGTTTTGAGAGCAATACTTTTTTTTACAGTTTTTGGTTGATATTTTGCCCCTTGGATCCGGATCCGGACTCAGGAAGCCAAAACGGAACCTCAGCATTGATTCAGATATTATCCAATATATTGATCTTGGTTTAAAGAGTTGGTTTTCTCCTCAAACTCCTATTTTTAATTCTTTTGTATTAGACAGTTGATTTAAAACATCACATATTTATAACATAAGGTTTCAAAGATGCAGGGATTAGAAAATTCAAGATTATTTATATCTCTTTCCCCATTGAAAATCAATTTCTCGGCTATTTTTAAAATTTAGAAGTCGTCTTTCAACTGTCGTTTTAGTGGGACACCCTGTTATAGGTATAATTCTATAAATAATAACAGCCGTCGTCGCATATATCAATAAAGGGAAGACGACCTTTTTATTTAAATTTTGATTTACATCAAGCATGAATACACATGACCATAGAAAAGCTGTCAATTAAAAATGGTATTATTTAATTGCTTGTTAATTTTCATTCAAAAACAGCCTGTTAACAATCAAAGCTTAAATAAAAAGTAGTCTTCATTGTATAGCTATTATCGCCGAGAACTGTAGTTTACCAGACTAGTAGTTCCAACTACTCCAGGAGACTCTTCTACATCTCCAGCAACTGCATCATCAACAATAAGTTGAGTAGCCTCCTCCTCCTCCTCCATACCGTCAACATAGTCAACTACTTCTAACATCGGGGACTCTGGAGGTTCAACCTCCATACTCGGCTCTAGGGTAGGACTGGAGCTGGTGGCCGGAACCTGAGAATTTGGTTCGGCCTCTAGAGATATGGTTTGAACAATAGCTGAACTGCTGGGCTGAAGATCTCCTGGTGGTTCTGAACTACTGAACTCAACAGTTTGGGTCATCATTGGTTCTGGACTCAAGTCCTCATAGGTCTCCATAGTTTCACTAAACAATAATATACATAGTTTAGTTTAGTTGCCGGGCAATTCTAGGTTTCTGAGCACGAGTTAATTAATAGCCCCCCGCCCACAACATCAAAAAAAAAATCCGGTCATTCAATAAATGATCAGTCGACAATTATTTGTTTTTAACCTTAAGGTATTGAAAACATAAAAGTAATACGAGTGGAGCATATTTTCTTTGTTTCCCTATAATGACTGTGTTCTTAAACTTATCAATATCAAGTTACAAAAGTAAATTATAATAGCATTATGAAAAGCAAAAGTAAATTATAATAGCATTATGAAAAGCAAATTATAATAGCATTATGAAAAGCAAAAGTAAATTATAATAGCATTATGAAAAGCAAATTATAATAGCATTATGAAAAGCAAAAGTACGCGAAAAAAGGAAATCTATGAAAGACAGTTTTATATTAAATACCTTGATACAGTAAATAACTAAAGTAAAATCTTTAGAAATATGGATCAAAGTGTGGATAGACAAAGTTTCTTAGAAAAGAATTACATATATATGATATTTCATAGAGAAGAAATTTTATAAATAGCAAATTTCAAAGACCAAAAATTTCATAGATGGGAGATTTTATGGAGAGAAAAAGAGATAAGAAATTTTATAAACAGAAAATCTCATAGATAAGAAATCTTTAAACTAGGAAATTACATAGAGAGGAAATTTCTTAGATAGTAAATTAAATAACAGGAAATTTAAAAGGTTAGAAATTACATAAAAAGAAAATTTCATTGATGGGAAATTTCATGGAGAGGATATTACATAGGTGAGAAATTGTATTAATTGAAAATTTCAAAAAAAGAAATTTCAGAAAAAAAACTTCATAGCTAGATTTGAAAAATCATTTCCGATTTTTAACAAATTTTCACCCGTTCTAATATTTCTTAAAGGTCGTGAATTAATTCTGTCCTACATCATAAAATTCCTTCAGATGTGTACTTCTACGTTATGAATTTTTTAAAATGAAATGTACGATCTATATTTATGTTCGATCTATCTATCTATCTTCGAAAATATTATCCAGAAAATATCTTTTTATGAAAAAATGTATTTAAGTTATGGTTTCCAACTCAAGTGAATTCTACTTGTGCTCCATTGCGAGGCCTTTCATTCCGCGCAATTCCGCGCCACGGAATTCCGATTGGGAATCTTAATTCAAATAATGATGACTAATATATTTCATAACATTTTCAGGGAACATATTTAGAAATAAAAAAGTTAAGAATCACAAAATCCTTTGAGACTTTTTAAGTACCTAAAGACGTTATTTCAACCCTTTTTCTGATCAAGAATAAAAGAGATATCATTATTATTCAAACTGAAAATATATTATTTTCAATTTGGTTCAAGTGCTGCAGAGAAAGGAAATTATCAGAAAAATGAAAACGATGATATCTTCCACATATTTACTTAAAAAGGGAACCGTGGTGAATAAGACTTGCCACTCTATTAATGAAAAATCACTTAAAATAACAACAGTCCCTTTAAGAATGAAAAAGAAGACGACAATCATTGTTACCCTCTAGCCAAGCACAGTGAGAACTAGAAAATTATGGAATAGGAAGACGACATGAAAGTAATATTTCAGTGTAATGTTGTTACAAAGCAAATAGTTTAACTATTAACTTTATAAATCACTGATTAAGTCAAACAATTTCTGTGTCTCATATCCATTGAACTATTTAAATTCATAACTTGAGTTTTAAAGTAGACTTTATATTCCAGAGTTATCTGGTTCTCACTGTAATAAAATGTGAATAAATACCAGTGTTCCACGACAGCTGTTGCTCCAGTAACATCTTCACTTTCTAGTTCACCAGTGTCAGGCCTTGGCTGCTGGAGTAGATGGTACTAGAATAGAATATAATAGAATAGATTAGAATAGATGGAGTAGATGGTACTAGAATAGAATAGAATAGAATAGAATAGCTGGAGTAGATGGTACTAGAATAGAATAGAATAGAATAGAATAGAATAGAATAGAATAGAATAGAATAGAATAGAATAGAATAGAATACAATAGAATAGAACAGAATAGACTTGAAAAAAAACTTGAAAAAAAATGTCTACCTGTGGAATAATTGTGATGACGCTGTTTGAAAGACTTCTACAAAGCGGACAGAGGAACTCACTTTTCTCAATATCAAAGGAAACAGGATGCCTCACCCGACTTGACATTAGAGTTTAAAATTTAAAATGGGAAAATAAATAGTTGGTGGGATGAACTAAATGAAATTATGAAAAAAAAGTATTAAAAAGAGGGGGGAGAGGGGGCTTGCCAATTAATGTTAAATTTTCATTTTTTCACTAAAATATTCGAATCAAATGGGGGGCGGATAATTCTTCAAAATACAGGGTTACTCACAAAGAATGAGACTTAGATGACCACTTGAAAATTTTCAACTATTTTCATTTACTAATTTATTTTATTTTTCTGTCTCAAATGAAAAAAGTGTGGCGAAGGAAGAAAGAAGGTCACAGCTGTAGGAAACCTTGGTTTTATATAGATTAAAGACTGTCAAAATTCCGTACAGTCGTCTTAAGTCTCGTCCCTTAATAGTACGGCATGGGGATAAATTTATTTAATAAATCAGTTTTTTATTTTTTCATATGTAAGCATAATTAAACCCA
This sequence comes from Eurytemora carolleeae, assembly GCF_000591075.1. Taxonomy (NCBI): domain Eukaryota; kingdom Metazoa; phylum Arthropoda; class Copepoda; order Calanoida; family Temoridae; genus Eurytemora; species Eurytemora carolleeae. The sequence continues at coordinate 102,847 of NW_019396136.1, read as the reverse complement.
TATTATTCATTTATTTCACCTGTGTCGTCTTCGTTCTGTTTCCACAATATCATCGTAATACTTCTTCCAGCACGCGGCATGCATCACGTGACCACAGCTAGAAGTGTGCGGGGCATTGTGAAGACTGCTGCGCAAATACGGAAACTCAGATTTATTTTCAACCTCTCCAGGTTTTAACCTAAATAAAAGCAATGAGTTAAAGAACTTTATTCATTATATTATATCTTTAGTCAGATTCGATCTCAGGCTTAAAAATAAGTAGGTATTTTTTTAATTATCCAACTAATCTGCTTTTAGTGTTTTTTAAGAAACCAAACAGAAGGTTATATTACAGATCAGTTTTTCCTCCTTTCTCAAAATAATTATAATACTAGGTCCTTAAAACCTCCCCCACCACTTCCTTTTTTGTTTGTTGTGATTGTAGCCTTAAAAGTTTTCTTTAGAATTCGCCATTTTCCCCCTGTATTATATAATCTATATTTATAAGTTGCAATCTCTGTATGTCTGTCTGTGCGTGTTTGTCCGATCATAAGTTAGTTTTTAGATTTGAAGTTGGGTTGGTCCACTTTTAACGGGAAAAATAGCTAAATCGTAATTTACGACAAGGGGCAGGTAAACGGTGGGACTAACTATGACTCCCGTGGGCAACGCTGGGTTACCTAGCTAGTACATTATAAAAACCTTGCAACGTAAGATTCCAAGCTTTTTCGGATTTTAATGGTAGATTCCCAATAAAATAAAATTTTCTAAAATCCTGACCAGCGTTTGGTTTAGCCCTTATAACGTTTACTGGACACAAAACCAAGACTAAAAAACAGACAAGCCAAATATGCTTTTGAAAATGATTACCTTGAAAGCACAGTGGACTTCTGAATAAAGGACACAGCCACTAAAGTTTTACTGTCAATATCATTGCTAAGCTCTTCATCCTCCTTAAATAGTTATAGTTATAGTATTTGTTTTCAAACACAAAATACAAAATAATAATGCATGATGGTTCAGCTTAAAATAAAACACAAAAGAAAATTTATTATGAGCCAATTAAAAATATAATGTTTGATAATTTTGTTTTGATCGTATTTGTTGAAACAAAGTATACAAATTGAAAACTCAACTAAATATATATTGATTGTGCATTTAGAAGTAGATAATTAATCAGCACTCAAATAATCAAAACATTTTCAGGAATGCATTCATTAAACTTATGAATACATATTGATTCAACAAAAGTAGCAATGTATTCTCGTTGACTGTAGTAGACTTTGATATCCACCATTAGCAGAGGGTGTGAACCTATTCTTGTTGACTGTAGTAGACTTTGACATCTACCATTATGTTTTGTAAAACATTAAATAATGCCAGAATAATTTACAGCAGTGTAATGTCAAACATTAGGAATTCCTTCAGTCTAAGTAAACCCTTAGTTTTTTTGAATTTTTTAATGTGCAAGAAATGAAGTACTGTATTTAAGGGACCGTAAGCTTAAGTGTTTAATCCTGATAATTCCTAGATGTTTTCCTGCAGTAGAGAAGTCACAATTTAAAATATCAGTTTTCAAAATCATTAAAAAAAGGCTTATAATTCACACTTTATTGACTGAACAATGACTTATTCCGTTAAAATTCAGCCTCATCTTTTATGGGCCATGCTGCATTGTCTTACCTGACATAGTATACAGGTATATGTACTGTCCATTGGACTGGCTTGTGATCTATTTGGTCCCAGGCAAACTAGAATAATGATAAATTCAATATATCGTTTTTAAACCCCAATGCTAGATCATGAAATTCAGATTACGGTTAAGATTACGTTTACGTTTACAATTATGATTACTATTACGATCATTAGCTAGATAATTTTTTTGACCTTTCAAATTTTTTGGGTTGGTAAAAACAGTAGTAACCAATATTTCAGTCTTTAAACTAAAAAGTAATAACAGTAGTAACCAATATTTCAGTCTTTAAATAAAAAATCGCTGAACATTTTGTGATTTTGAACTGTCCTATAAATGCTTAACTACATTAACATATCAACATATTCATAAATATATTTTAAAATATTTTTTCTGGATCAAACCCTGCTACTGAATACTAAAAAATGTTTGTAAAAGTTTTTTACCTGGAAATCCATTCTCTACCTCAACATCCCATTCACACATGGACATCTTATGATCCCGTAATCCACTCGGCGTCTCATCAAACAATTTAGCATTCTCCTTAAACATTATCAAACAGTTTAGCATTCTTTAAACATTATCAAACAGTTTAGCATTCTTCTAAACATTATCAAACAGTTTAGTATTCTTCTAAACATTATCAAACAATTTAGCATTCTCCTTAAACATTATCAAACAGTTTAGCATTCTTCTAAACATTATCAAACAGTTTAGCATTCTTCTAAACATTATCAAACAGTTTAGTATTCTCCTAAACATTATCAAACAATTTAGCATTCTCCTTAAACATTATCAAACAGTTTAGCACTCTACTAAACATTATCAAACAGTTAAGCATTCTTCTAAACATTATCAAACAGTTTAGTATTCTCCTAAACATTATCAAACAGTTTAGCATTCTCCTTATACATTATCAAACAGTTTAGCATTCTTCTAAACATTATCAAACAGTTCAGCATTCTCCTTAAACATCATCAAACAGTTTAGCATTCTTCTAAACATTATCAAACAGTTTAGCATTCTCCTTAAACATTATCAAACAGTTTAGCATTCTCCTAAACATTATCAAACAGTTTAGCATTCTTCTAAACATTATCAAACAGTTTAGCATTCTCCTAAACATTATCAAACAGTTTAGTATTCTCCTAAACATTATCAAACAGTTCAGCATTCTTCTAAACATTATCAAACAGTTCAGCATTCTTCTAAACATTATCAACAGTTTAGCATTCTTCTTAACATTATCAAAGAGTTCAGCATTCTCCTCAAACATTATCAAACAGTTAAGCATTCCTTTAAACATTATCAAACAGTTTAGCATTCTCCTTAACATTATCAAACAGTTTAGTATTCTTCTAAACATTATCAAACAGTTCAGCTTTCTCCTTAAACATTATCAAACAGTTCCGCATTCTTCTAAACATTATCAAACAGTTTAGCATTCTTCTTAACATTATCAAACAGTTCAGCTTTCTCCTTAAACATTATCAAACAGTTAAGCATTCTTCTAAACATTATCAAACAGTTTAGCATTCTTCTTAACATCATCAAACAGTTTAGTATTCTTCTAAACAGTTCAGCATTCTCGCTTAAACATTATCAAACAGTTTAGCATTCTCCTTAAACATTATCAAACAGTTTAGCATTCTCCTTAAACATTATCAAACAGTTCAGCATTCTCTTCAAACATTATCAAACAGTTTAGCATTCTTCTAAACATTATCAATCAGTTCAGCATTCTTATTAAACATAAACAGTTCAGCATTCTTCTTAAACATTATCAAACAGTTTAGAATTCCTCTAAACATTATCAAACAGTTTAGCATTTTTCTAAACATTATCAAACAGTTTAGTATTCTCCTAAACATTATCAAACAGTTTAGCATTCTCCTAAACATTATCAAACAGTTTAGCATTCTTCTAAACATNAGATTATATATAGTTTTCTAGCATTCTTGTTTTCATTATCAACATGTTCAGGAATATCTAAAAAGATTATATATAGTTTTCTAGCATTCTTGTTTTCATTATCAACATGTTCAGGAGTATCTATAAAGATTATATATAGTTTTCTAGCATTCTTGTTTTCATTATCATCATGTTCAGGAGTTTCTATAAAGATTATAAATAGTTTACTAGCAATCTTGTTTTCATCATCATCATGTTCAGGAGTACCTATAAAGATTATAAATAGTTTACTAGCAATCTTGTTTTCATCATCAACATGTTCAGGAATTTCTATTATATAGGTGGAGGGGTGAGGTGAAACCCAAGCCAAAGGCGTTGCGAAGCTTCAAAGTGGACCCAGTTCTAAACCTTGGTGCACTTGGTGAACAATGAACCATCATTAAAGATGTAAATGTTTTTTTCTATTTTCAACGTGAAGACGAATTTTTAACAACTAAAACAACTAAAAAAGGTCAATAAAAATTGTCATTCAGGATATCGAGATCACTGCTTGATCTTGATCTTTTGATAATCTGCAGAATAGTTAAATTTTTAAATGATATCCTTCCCGCATGTAATCGTTCCCAGTCAAGGGTTCAAGAGAGGTTTTATCAGGGGAGGACTTACTAAAACAAAGAGATTAAGCATTGATCCTCATTCCTATAATTAAAAGTGCCCGCAGCTGATATCGAGATCGAGCAATCGGGATAATGAGTAACTAAAACAAAAGTTCCCAGCTCAGGGCTGGACATTTTCATGAAAGTGTTTTCTATGGAAAAGAGACCAGTGATGTCCATAGATAAAGATAGATTGCGCATAAGACGACATTTTTCATCTTGAAATATATAAATGTACAGAGATGTTTTAAAGATATTCCAATTATATAGATTAACTAGATCGGTTGTGAACATTAGCTGTTCTTATGTCATTGAGTACTTGTGGTGTACATGAGTTCTGTAGAGAGAAATTTAAGTTAGTTTAGTTCTTCTCATGTCCTTCTTCAGTTCTCGTCAATGTGATATATTGATATTCTCAAAATAAAATTCACTCCTGAGTGGTTTAATAATTATGAAATTCATTAAAACCACCCCGCTTATCATTGAAGTACAATTTGACCCCTAGAAGTATGAGTTCGCGGACTGTACAATTCTTGGTGATTTTGCGTACATAAGCTATCTATGTTTATTTATTTATCTATGGTGATGCCAAGTAAAGATTTTAACTCAAGTTGTCCTTCATTTATAGAGTGGTATGCCCGATCCACAATGGTACCCTTTAAATCAAGCATTATCTTTTTTCATGAAAATTGAGTGTTAAATTGAGGCTCGCTTAAAAATATATCTATGTATAGTCTTTTCAAGGCCCTAACGCGACCAGATGTTAGGTATGGATGAGGGATGGATGGATTAACCACCCTAAGCCCCTTTAAACTACCTCCGACCCACAAAATTATGCAAAACCACCTTAGATACATATTAGTATATCTTACCTTGGGATACAGTTTCAGTTGTTAGGCCTAGAGCTTGCTTCAACTTGACTAGAACCCAGGCCAGGAGCTCCTTGTGTGAGGCTATCCTGTGGCTCCCAACCAGTGCCTCCAGAGCTGAAACCATCCCGACCTCACGAGCCTTAGCTGAGAACTTGAAGGATCCTTCTAGACCTTGATCCTTGATCCTATTTTCCTCTAATAGACCTATTCCAACCAGATACAGGACTCGATGCACCTTAATCAAGGACCGAATTTAATAAATTGGGAGAGGTCGATGAACTACTTACTACCTGTTCATTTCCTGAATCACCGATTCAAATCCTCATGACTATAACTTTGAATCGGCGATTCAGGATTTGAACCAACGGTAAAGAGTTCAGTGACCTTAGGTTCCCCGACAAAGGGTCAAACGACACAGGGTCAAACGACACAGGGTCAAACGACAAAGGGTCAAACGACATTGGGTCAAACGACAAAGGGTAAAAGCGCAACAAAGGGTAAAACGACAAAGGGTAAAAACATAGGGTCAAAACATGCGACAAAGGGGCAATTTTTTTTTAAATTTTGACATATGTTACAGTAAGTATTTATTTATTATTATTTAGGGTTAGGTTAGGTTAAGACACTTTCTGGGCCGAGCGCTCCGGCTAGGACAGGCTAGGGGCCGAGCGCTGCGGCCACGGGTAAGGTTAGTTAAAACACTTTCTGGGCCGAGCGCTGCGGCTAGGACAGGCTAGGGGGCCGAGCGCTGCGGTCACATGGTCAATTATATCCATGTCTAACATATAAGATCCATGTACAAAATTGATAGGAGGGTTGCGAGTTTCCTATGATTAAAATCAAAAAATATTTTTAACATTTTAACCTTTTGTCGTTTGACCCTTTGTCGCACTTTTGACCCTTTGTCGTTAGACCCTCTTGTCGTTTGATCCTTTTTCGTTTGACCCTGTGTCGTTTGACCTTTTGTCGGTGAATCTGACCTTAGCTTAAAATCATTAAATTTGGTCCTAGGTTTTTTTATCAAAAGTAAAAAACGAAGAGGACAAAACCCAACAGGAACTTTTGAATTAAAAATCAACTTCTCGTTTTAACAGACTTGTTCGTTCATTAAGCACTTATCACTTCTTTCTTATTTAAATCATAAGCGTTCACTGTGGCTTAAAGGTTAGTGCTATCTTATACATAAGCTCCAAGTGTGCATTTAATTCAATGAAATAAATTATTCTTAGAAAATTAAAAGTTGGAGGATATGAGATGATAACAGTTTTCTTTATCCTTATGATACTTCCCCCCCCCCCCCCAAAAAAAAAATGTTTCCTCTAAAATCATTTCTACCTAAATTTTGAGAGGAACAAAATGATTTTCAAAAGGGGGGAATATTTTAAAAGAAAATATACACCCCTGTAATATTGTCAAACCTGATCTTCGGAGAAGCACTTTGACTTGAGGTCGTCTGCCCTGACCAGAACAAGGTTAAGAAGGTAGATCAAGAAATCTGATTCAAGAAGATCAAGAAGACCTCTGAAGTTTTTCTTCAATCCAGGTAGCTTTGGCGGGGGTACAACCTGAACATGTTTGCGTGTGTAAAATTTAAAAGTACAAAACACAATTGTACAAAAGTACAAAGTACAGTTTTACAATTATAAAAGTTCAATATTTGCATAAGTAAATAGTACAGCTTTAAACTATATAGTAAAATTTCACAAGTACATTATTTGCATATGAAAAGTAAAAATACAATTATAAAAATGTACAATGTACAAGCATAATTGTATATGTACAAATTAGAATCGGAAGTAAAAACCAAAATTGCAAACGTGCTAAGTATAATTGTATACGTACAATTGTACGAGTACCAATTCCAATTTTGCAATTACCAATTACAAGTTTTCAATTACCCATTACAATCATACAATTACAAAGTACAACTGTTTATGTACAAAGAATAAAGGTAATTGTACAAGTCAAACGATATTCAATATTCATCACAGGACAAAGTTCTGGTTAAATCAGAGTTGAGAATTTATTTAATTTGTTTTTTTTCGATAAAATTAAGTTATAATATTGTTGAATGCTGGCATCGGTTACTTAAATTGGATTTATGCTTCCAATTAGATCAATTTATTATCATGAGTCTCGTTATATTTGAAAAATAAACATATTAACGCCCACCAATTTCTCTTAAGTGTATTAAAACAACTCTCAGAACTAACATGATCAGAAAATAACTGGAGAACTTCTTTAAGACTCCACAGATTATTGAGAACCCATTAGAACTTGACAACTCAACACTAATACCACAAACAAAATCAACAAGTCATTTTTTTTAGAATTAGAATTCGTTTTAGAAATTGTCAAATTTTCAGATAGAAAAGCAAGAATAAATTCACTAATTTTGCTCAGAGAAATGAAAAAAGATACCATGTAACTCTTTAAATGGAAGTTCAGTTGAATTTACGTGTACAGTTCCTTGAATAATACCTGTGGGCTGTTAGCTGCCTTGAGCCTGGCTCTCTGCACCTCCTCGGATTTGCTCTGATCCTCCCTGGTGTAGTGGAAGAAGAACACATCGTACTCGGAGTACAACTCCTCCTTGAGCTCGTAGACTCCCTTACCGAGCCCCTGGGCCGGCTTCTTGAAGGTAGCGACCTGATCAATCACCTTCTCAAGACCAGTCTCATGGTTCACATCCTCTTGCAGGGCCTGACAATATAAATAGGTAGTTCAGCAAACTAGCTCAAATTTATTAAATTCGGTTCTAGGTAATATAGGTTATTAATTCCTCCAACAATCCTGAAGTAGAGGCCCAAAGTAGTGACGCGCAAGCTCTCTCTGTCTTTTAATTCAACGCAGCATGCTCGTATCTCCTATTGGATTCTGCCTTAGGGTTTTGTAAACCCCTAAATATTAAAAAGACGACATCTAGTGTTCTATCTGTGTTCTTTTAATCTATGATTTTATGTAAACTTTTACCAACACCCTCCAGTACCTCGAGTACCTCGAGTACCTCGAGTACCTCGAGTACCTAGAGTACCTCGAGTACCTAGAGTACCTAGAGTACCTAGAGTACCTAGAGTTCCTAGAGTACCTAGAGTACCTAGAGTACCATTCTAAAAATAATACAAAGGATATTTACGTTGTTTAATGCGGAGTGAGACATAGGTTTGACGCAGAGAAGTTGAATAATATCCTTCCTTGTTATCTCCTCTTTAGTCACCTCCCCTACACCCACTATATACCGTTCTCCTACACAATCAATCAATTAATCAATCAGTCATTCAATCAATCAATCAATCAGTCATTCGTTAAGCCAATCAACCATTTGGTCAATCAACTATTTAGTCAATCAATCATTTAGTCAGTCAATCATTTAGTCAATTAACTATAAAGTTAAAAAACAATTTAATCAAACAATTTCGTCAATCAATTCTGAAATAATCAACCATTTACTAAATCAACCATTTACTAAATCAACCATTTAATTAATCAAACATTTAGTCAATCAACCATTTGGTCGATCAATCATTTAGTCAATCAACCATTTAGTCAATAAACCATTTGTCACAAACGTAAGTAACTAAAAAAATTCTAGCAAATGTTAAATTCACAATATATTAATTAGTCAATTAGTCTGAATAAGCAATCTATAAATAAAAAAATGGAAAAGAATCCCATTCCTGCAACAATTAATTATAAACCTGACCTAAAAGTGTGATTAGAAGAGCAAAGAATTCATCAACTAAAAGTGTTAAATGTCTTAATGATTCCTCTTCCCCTATCTCGCAACCCTAAACATATAAGTAATATTTTTCTACAAAAAATAATCATTAACGACACAGTGTGACAGTAGTAGTATACAGTATACACCATTGCAATGGAGGAAAATTTTTTAGGAATTCTTAATTAATTTTTATACGTGTGTATGAAAATAATCAGTTATTTGTACGACAGAAAAAAAAAAATATCATCTTTGAATTGCGTAAAAGAGAATTCTCTTATCAAGATTAAACTTTTATCCCGATCCAAAAAAAAGCATATTTGCACATTAGTATATGATTTACTAAAAAATGAATTAGTATAGTACTATAAATAGACTATTAGCGTAAAATAAAGTAATCAGCCAATATTAGAGCTGCACGTAACATTTACAATGATAAACTTACAACTACATTATTCTGGGCAACTATGAGAAAGATATCTTAGTTTTTACATCTTGAAGTGTTGAATTCTGTTAATTTCAATCTTTGTCCTCCATAATTCCGCTAGTTTTATTTAAAGAGAAACAAAAAGTTATCAATATTCAGAATGAACGCAAAGAATATCTTCATAACTTTTTCTACGAGAAAGGTTTAAAGAGTACCATTGTGAATCAAACATGCAACAATTTTAATAAAGAGTCTTTTGAATTTCCGTGTACAGTCCCTTTAGTGTGTATTTAACCTGTGAAGCCCAGGTAACCAAACCAAACTTGTTGAGAAGATGAACAAGAAACTGTTCAGGTTCAAGATTAGCGGCACAGAACTGAAGCAGTTCAACATCACGGTCATACATCTCAACCCTACACCTATAATCAAATACAGCGTGTCCCACGAAACATGACAGTAGCTAAACATATTGAAGGTCGTCTTTCATTGTCAAAATAATTTGTGCCACTTGGCCGTAAACCTAATTTTGAAAGTAAAAATATCTAGAGCTAAATCAATCTCCCTTATCTTGGCATTTCCAAAATGTGGTTTGACTTTCTTTGTGCTTTCAATATTACCCAAGATATGAAGATTTTCATTCAGATTTGGACAATTTTGGATTTTTTTTTAATAGAATTGAAATATCAACAAAATTCTTGATATCTCCGGTTGTATTTACAGCACAAAAAAAGGCAGACCACATTTTGGAAATGCCAGGACTAGGAAAATATTGTGGTTTTTGTTTCAAGAGAATCATACATGTGAAAGTAGGTTGACAACTGAACATCACAAATAAATCAAAAAATCAAAGACGACTTTCAAAACGTCTTGCTACATTCATGTTTCGTGGAACACCGCAGAGCTAATATCATCTTCCTCGGGAAGGAATAAATCCAAATGTGATAAAATCCGCATGTCAATGACAAGAAAAGAACTACTCAAGCCTTCTTATTACATATGACTGTGATACCTCATCCTTCTGTTAATTTTCATTTTTCGCGAACACTCCCTTTAATGACAAAATGAGATGAGGTTGATTTAAAATCATCTTCCTATTCCACAGTTTTTTGGTCTCATTGTATTATTATTATTAACAACAAACATAAAAATATTGGATATTCAGACAATTCGGTTTTAATCAATTAACAATAAACATAATTCAGAACTATAGTCTTTAAATCTTGTAAAGGCACACGATGTTCTATGTTTAGAATTAGGGGTTGTCAAGTACATGCTTTTAGATTAGGTTCACGAATGTTTGCCACGCTATATAATGGATAATTATATTTATAAAAGATTATTTGTCAATTTTTTTATTATAAGGAACTCATTTACTTGAGACACATTGTATTACTTCTTAGCTCAGGGGTGTATATTGTATGAACTCAGAAAATACGGGAACATACCTAATTTGACGGGAGGGAATCATTTTTGAGAAATACAACCCCTGCGTACATTGTTATTGAGGGGCTAACCTGGGACTATGATAATAATAAATCTGATGCTGAAGTGAATATCCATTCCTTCTCCACATCCCAGCATATACTTGAGACTCCAGAACACTGGTTCTCAGGGGATATTCAAGAATCTTAACACAATAAAAAAAATGCCTAAATGCTTAAAGTTTCTGTATAAACTGTATAAAACGTTTCGTCCCTTTAAAGGGACTGTTCAGGTAAAATAAAAGGGGTATAGGCTACAGCCTAACAATTTTTGGAGTTTATCATGACCAAGTCTAGTTAATCAATTCTATCAGATGTCCATGTCTCGAGAAATTCATGTAAAACTGCGTCCAAGATATACAAAAACTCGTATATGTGATATAGTATCATGTAAAGATTTATATGGCACAAATCTAAAAATAACCAGATAATCATTTTTAATAGATATAATGAATTTAATCTTGTTTCGACTGTATCATGTGACCAGAATTTCCAAAAATGGCAGTGCAGTATCTGGTCACGTGGCTCCGTCTGTATATATGAGTTATCGTTTAACTATAGTGTTAAATTAATTTTTCGAGACAGGGACATCAAATAAAACTATTCTTGATAAGGTGAAAGCCTGAAATGTCTAGCCTCCTTTAGCCTATATCCCCTTTCATTTTACCTTCGCAGTCCCCTCAAGGTTAAGGTTCTTAAACTAGCCTAACCTATCATAAACTGTGAATACTGATATTTTGGAAAATACTTAAAGGAAGCAGCCAATTGTTAAAAAAATTCTTCTAATTTTTCATGGAAAGTTGTTTAAATTTTTAAAAAGATTGTTTGGAAACTTTCGTACAAGCTTTATAATTCTTGAAAACATTTACATCTGATCTATTTAAATAAAATTCAAATCAGAGGCGACCTCCAATTTATTTGCTCTAAAAGAGGTTTCACACAGTCGTTAACCTCCAAATAAACTGCTCTAAAAGAAGTCGAACTTGCTCTATATTACTTACTCTAAAAGTGGTCGAACACAGTCCTTGACCTCCAAATTAACTGCTAGACGTTGAACACAGTACTTGACCTCCGAATTACCTGCTCTTTAAGAGGTCGAACACAGTCCTTGAACTCCATTTAACCTGCTATAAAAGAGATAGAAAATAGTCCTTGACCTTCAATTTACCTGCTCTAGTAGAGGTCTAACGCAGTCCTTGACCTCCAGACTATCCCAGGTGAGGTCGAACTTCTCCATATGCACAAGCAGACCTACAGTAGTGTACAGTAAGCTGAATAATAAACCCCCAACAATACATTAAACAAAAAGATGTGAAAAATCAATTCTATTTTTTTGTTACCCTTAACGTCAGTTTTACCAGTTAATTGTAAATTTTTGTGGCATATTTTCACATTTACACAATAAAAGTAACTGATTTTAAGGGTCAATCCGAGAGAACGAGTTCTGGACCCCCCCCCCCTTCTATCAATTTTGTACATGTCAAAATTCCAATAATTATCAAAAATTAATATTCATTTAGTATTGCTTCATGGTTAGGTTAGGTTCTTTAAAGTGGTTTCAAATCACCCTTGAATAACTAAAATTTCTAGTTCATTTTTTGATGGAAGGGGGGGGGGCTGAGGGGCAAAGGGTCAACAAATCGTTCTCTAGGAAATCACCGATTTTAAAAATTACCGTTCTGAATAAATATTCCAATTAAATAAACTAGGAAACAAATGAATTTTAGGATAATATTTAATATTTACCCCTGCTAGCCCGTACCTGCTAATATTCTTGTAAGTGGGATATGCATGGAGACCTCCTGCTGGGCTACTGAGTAGTTGATCACCTCAGCCTTGAACCTCTTGTCCACAATACACTCAATCCTCTCCATCCCCTCAACCTCAACCTCCGCCTATGTTAGCATAAGCTACAAAGTGTACAATAGTGTAAACTTGAGTGTTAGTATATTTACATACAGCATTGCACACTTATATATATTTTGTACATAAACCAGTATTATTCTGTACATGAACTAGTTATATTCTGTACATAAGTACAAACCTGAATCCGCTTTAAAAGCATCCTAAGCGCTTTGATAAATATAGTTCGGTCCAATGAACACCATCTAAAATAGAAGTATTTAATTTTTCAATAAGCATAAAATCTATAATCTACAATCTACAATTTATATTATATTTATTAGCTAAAGCTGGCCAAACGGGCGGACCAAATTGGCTGACATTTTTTTTTAGGGAACCCTAAAATTAACCCTAAATTTAAATTCCATTAGCAACGCCGGGCACTCTAGCTAGTATAATATAAACATACTTCCATGGAATACATGTCTGTTAGCAGCTGTCCAAATGGCTGGACAAAATGCTGAAATATTTTGAGAAAGCCCGTGGGTACCCCGAGGATGACATAGGCTAAACATAAGTGTTTTTAAAGTTCCACGGGCAACACCAGACCAAAATGGAATGGCTCCTAAGCCATTGTTTACAAACCTTATAGTTAGAGAGATAACTGGAGCTAGCTTCATATGAAGATTAAAACCATTCTCCCAGTCTGCTTCAAACTCAATATGCTGGTTTACTTGTCTGAAACAATAAACTATTAAAGAGATTGTAAGAGTCTGATTTCCTTTTAAGAGAACCCAGGATTAAGATTATGAGAGGATTATAAGAGGATTGGATCTGTAAAAGAAGCCCCATCTGATTAATATCTCATCAAAGCTTTTAAGGGTACTGTTCTGAATAGGGTATTGCCATCGTTGCATGGAGGGTCACTTGAAATTTCACCTTTAGAACCTTAATGTTCTCTAAGTTTTAAGTGATAATAATTAAAACTTTGTCTAAGAAAGATAAATAATATGTAAATTGTTTAACAACTTAACGCCAGGCCGCCAGATTAACAGTATAATTCTGAGTAATCCATGGCACTATTACATGAAGGGTCTAACAAGCGTGTTCCTATCTAAATGTAACAAATTTCTTCATGATGCTCTCTTCTTTAAGGTACAAAAATTCATTATTCACACTTTTTCTTATTTATCAAAAATTTAGAATATTTCTATGTAAAAAATTTCGAATATTTGTGACGAAGAAAAAAGGGGGATCTGCCACCTGATATGCCCGTCCATGCCGTGCATCCAGGAGAGGATATCGAGGAGCATGGAGTACCCGTGCAGGAACCCTAGCCTAGTGTTGTCTTCGAACCTGTCCGGGGGAACACTTAGTAGGTACCTCACATCTAGGCAATCAATCAATCAATCAATAAAAATAATCAATCATTCAGACAACTAACAAATCAATCAGATTAATAAATCAGCCAATTACTCGATCCATCCGTCAACTAATCAATCCGTCAATTGATCAAACGATCCATCAATTAATCAATCAGTAATCAGTATATTAATCAATCAGTCAGTAAATTACTCAATCAACATTTATCATAAATCAACCAATCAATCCATAAATCATAAATCAATCCATAAATCATCATTTCATTCATAAATCCATTTATCAGTTATAATTAAATATATGAATACAGATATAAATTATATATATATATACAATATACCAATAATTCAATCCTTTCATCCAGAAATTCATAAACAATTAATCTATTAAGAGATATTGAATCGAATAATTTTGATGATACGTCAAGCGCATTCATTTTTTGCAAATACTTTGTATATGAAATATATTCATTTTTTGCAAATACTTTGTATATAAAATATATTCATTTTTTGCAAATACTTTAAATCTTAAAATCTTTGTTCAGGATATCGCTTAGCCACATCCAATGAACTGAAAAACTACTTTTAAATTGAAAGATTTAAGTTTGACTAGAAGAAGTCAACCTTGTTTGTCTGTCTGTCTGTTTGTTTGTCTGTCTCGTTTGTTTGTTTGGATGTCCGATTATAAGGCACAAACCCCTGGATCAATTTGCCTCAAATTTTAAGTAGATCTACGGGATTCTTAGTCTAAAATAAAATTTTAAGTTAAGTCGGTAGACTTTTATAGGCAGAACTTTGCTCTTTGCATGAACATTCCAGGAATTTTTTTTTCAAAGATAGGGGGTTGGGAGGGGGAAATACCCCTTAAAATACCTGACTAGATATAAGATAATGAGCTAGGGAAGGAACTGTGAACAACTGAACAGATAAACTCGTCACACTGAACGAGTGTTCATGATCGTCCTGAACATTGAACAAATTTAAAATAATAGACTCCATTAAGAATTAAAAATAGCAATAGAATCAATCAAGAAAATTTACAAAATGTAATTGACTCTATCAAAAATTAACAATATGTAATAGAATCAATCAAGAATTATCAATATGTAAGACTCCATCAAGAATTATCAGTATGTAATAGACTCCATCAAGAATTATCAATATGTAATAGACTCCATCAAGAATTATCAATATGTAATAGACTCCATCAAGAATTATCAATATGTATGTAATAGACTCTATTAAGAATTATCAGTATGTAATAGACTCCATCAAGAATTATCAGTATGTAATAGACTCCATCAAGAATTAAAATATGGAATTAATAACACGTAAAAGACACTAACCAGAATAAAATCTTTGAAAATAGCTCCGTAATTGTTTGTAAATACAACAGAAAACTCCTTTTTGCTCACGTGTTCCAGCAGCATTCCTGTATTAAATAAAGTATAAAAAGTAATATCTTAACCCTACTCCGACTGACGTCTGGTTTACCCTCTATTTTATAATTTTTACCCAAATATTTAACATTTTGAACCGCAAACTTGCAGAAATCGAGGTATTTCTTACGAAGTCTAATTTTTAATAAAAAATGTACAAAAACTGAAATGGACGCGAAGCACCCTATAAGTCCAGTAGTATAAACGCGACAAAATATAATTGATAAATTATTTCAGAAAATAACTGATAAACTAGTCGCTGTTAAGTCGTCCTAAAAACTAGAAATCAGAATCAAACCCGGCAACAAAAATCTGGCAAGAATTCAGAGGCGTATACAGGGGAAGGGGGGAGGTGACAACAAATATTCTTTAACAACAAAACAAATATTCTTTAACAAAAAATATTTTTAACATTCTTTTCAAACAAATATTCTTTTAAAACAAATATTCTTTAAAAACAAATATTTTCTGACAACAAATATTCTTTAACAAATATTATCAAACAAAAAATATTCTTTCACAACAATAAATCCTTATTCTTGAAAAAAACATAAATCGAAACAACTATTCACTTCTTTGAGTAGACCTTGAATAATAAGTTTGTATTCAATCTAACAGAAACTAGAAAAATGTGATAGTTTCTAAACAATAATAAAAAACTAAAATGTTTTTTACCTTCAAGCAGAGAAGGTTGTTTTCTGTTATTTAATCCAACTTCTTGTTCAACTTAACAGCATTCATTTTTTTTACATATTTATTTATCTTTGTTTAAAAACAAGTACTTTTGTAAGTGTACTGCAACTGCAGGGAATAAAAGTCAAAATACCAAGGCATGATTGTACACCAGGAACCACCATATCTTGTTTACAACAGACAGTAGTAGAAAAATAAAAGGTTTTTTTGCCCTTATTAAACTTAAACCTTTTTCGTCGCTATGACGTCATAATTTACTTATATAGTCTTTTTTTTATCAGGTTTATCCATCAAGATATATATATTAGTGATGATAATAAGAAAAAATGATTTTCCTAAAATTTTTGAGAAAAGAGCACGAAATCCCTCACTGTACTGCAGCACTTCATCCAACCAGGAGATTAAACGCAGGGCGAATATCTAGACAAACAAATATGTAAACAACAAATTTGTAAACAAACAAATATGTAAACAAACAAATATGTGAACAAACAAATATGCAAACTAACAAATATGTAAACAACAAAAGTCTTAACAAACAAATATGTAGACATTCACATATGTAAACAAACAAATATGTGAACAACAAATATGTAAACAAACAAATATGTAAACAAATAAATATGTAAACCAACAAATATGTGCACAACAAATATGTAAACAAACAAATATGTAAAGTCAGCAAATATGTAAACAAACAAATATGTGAACAACAAATACGTAAACAAACAAATATGTAAACAAATAAATATGTAAACCAACAAATATGTGCACAACAAATATGTAAACAAACAAATATGTAAAAAAAACTAATATGCAAACTAACAAATATGTAAACAAACAAATATATAAACAAACAAATATGTAAACATTCACATATGTAAACAAACAAATAGGTAAAGACAGCAAATATGTAAACCAACAAATATGTGAACAAACAAATATGTAAACAAACAAGTATGTAAACAAACAAATATGTAAACAAACAAATATGTAAACAAATAAATATGTAAACAAACACATATGTGAACAAACAAATATGTAAACAAACACAGATGTAAACAAACACTTATGTATACAAACAAATATATAAACAAACAAATATGTAAACAAACAAATATGTAAACAAACACATATGTAAAAAACAAATCTGTAAATCAAATCAAATCAAATCATGAATGTAAACAAACAAATATGTGAACAAACAAATATGTAAACAAACACGTATGTATACAAACAAATATGTAAACAAACAAATATGTAAACAAACAAATATGGAAACAAACACTTATATATACAAACAAATATGCAAACGAACACATGTAAACAAAGAAAAATGTAAACACACCAAATATGTAAACAAACACGTATGCAAACAAACAAATATGTAAACAAACAAATATGCACCTAAACACATATATGAACAAACAAATATGTAAACAAACACATATATTTCCACAACAATTTTAGGATTGAAGAATTTATGAAGTTTCAACTCAAAATGTTATTTGATATCTCCC